>NC_063190.1:5125709-5323209 GCF_017589495.1 Alosa alosa
GAAAGAGAGAGAGAGAGAGAGAGAGAGAGCTAGTAAGTTAGTGCCTCTCTATGTCTGTGTGAGATTGCAGAATAATTGATGGTCAGAGCCCTCTTAAATCAATGGTATCTTTTCAGCAGTTTTAATAGCCTACCTAGCCTACTTCCTTCTCATAGGCATAATTGCTAATTCTGCTATAGTGATTGATCAGTGCGACCAGAGTGGGTCAAGCGGTCTTGTCTTCATCTGGTTGCCTACTGTTGCAGGAACACAACCAGTCGCTAGTCCTGTACAGGGTTTCCAGCAGGAATTAGCGCTGCTGCTAGCTAGCACATGGGCCGGCTGAGATCCTAATCAAACACAACCTGCGTTTGATCACCAAGGCGCATGTGTCTGGCCGTTTGAAGAGAGTTCCTTGATAAGAAACCATGCTCATGAGCAACTGTGGGGGGAAAAAGAAGAAGAAGAAGAGGGGGAAAGAAACTCACTTCCTCCTCATCAGCGGCGCGACTGGTGCTTTGCATTAGCCGCGACATCCGCTCGCACACGGGTGGACGCTTAAGCCCGAGAGATCCGTAGTTCCGCAAAGCAATCAGAAAGAGTGAGAGAGAGAGAAAGAGAGAGAGAGAGAGAGACTGAGCTTCCAAGCCACCAGCTGGGCATCTGGGCACCAAACACGGGAGCCGTTAGCCCTGGAGGCCCTGTTTCAGCAGGAGGGGAGCATTGGAACATAAAGACAGCGCCATTAAAACAACATGACGCTGTTATGCTACAGCTAACACTCTATAACTGCTCACAACTAACACAGTGTGGCAGGAGAACAAAGCTAGACAGTTCTGCCAAATTCTTTCCTTAACGTCAAGGCTGCTACTTTGCTGCTACCTAAAAATGCTAACCAAAGCTAACAGTCATTACAATACATACTGTATGAGGCTCCACATACAGTGAGTGCACCAGCAAGAACCAACCACTTTACAACAAATCAGACCCCTCCGCTCGGGTGGCTTATTTACCATTCTGAGGGGGAAAGTTAGCTCGTATGACGAGCTATTAAAAGCCCTTCTAGGTGACTGCACTTAGGAGCGGAGAGTTCAGCAGCGGCAGCAGCGGCATGTAGCTGCCCGCAGACGAGAGGTCTTCAACGAGAGTCAGGACCTTGTAATTCCATCCCTGGGACCATGATGAGAATGCATTAAAACCTTCTTTTTTTTTTTCTTTTTCTTTTTTCTTTTTCTCCTTCTTTTTTTTCACACTCTCTCTCTCTCTCTTTTCCAGCGTGGCAGGCGTCGTGTCTGCCTGACTGACAGCGGTGCTCCGGGCCCAGATGTGCACCACAGCAGCAGCAGCTACTGTAAGTCCTCACTCTGCTTCGCCCAGTACCGGTCAGCGCTTTTGATCACAATGACAGAGACATGAGGCCAACGTGCCATTACAGTTTCTCTCTCTCTCTCTCTCTCTCTCTCTCTCTCTCTCTCTCTCTCTCTCTCTCTCGCTGCTCAGGACAATGAGGTATTTCTGATAACTCCACAGAGGCCCCTTATATAGTGCCGGGGTCTGGAAAAAGGAGTGTGGGGGGGAGAAGGAAAATATTGTGAATGGTGAGCTCAGACGAGTTCCCCTATACCTCGGACGTGCACCATTAATGACTTTGTCAGAGAGGGACACCTGTTACACTCTATAGTGTACCGACTGTATATGAGAGGATGGGAAAGTCTGACTTTTGGTCGGAATATAGGGGGATTGTGTATGCATATGAACTGATGGCATCAGTTTGTTTTGTTTTTTCGCTAAAAAGTTTTCTGCAAAATTTCTTTCAGCAAAAAGTCATTCCTATGCTGATGCACTCTGGAGGGCCAGATGCCATGATGCTATTGATTTAAAAGCCTATCAGGAAAATCAGAGTGAGAAAATGTTTCAAGAAAGCCCTCATTCTCCTCTCTCTCTCTAGCCCGAGTAAGGCTTGCCTCAAAACGTCTGAATCACATAAGGCGAGGCTGTGGTGCCAACTCAAACAAGTTTACCTAAAACTGTCCAAAGCAGCCCATGAATCAACTCAGCATGAGGTTTTGGAAAAACGCAGTAAATCCAGTTTTGTCTCCCCGTCAAGCTCAAACCTCAAACAAATGCACAGTCTCCTAATTGTCAGATAAACAGAGCATACATTCAGCCAACCAAACAACAGTAAATTACGGAGCAATAGCCAGAAAGTCACAGCAGGCTGCTGTGTCCCATTGGGTGAAACCATAAGCCTCAGTGGCAGATAAGTGTCAGTCTGTGTGATGAGTATTTGGCAGATGAAGGGTGGATGTGGGACGGACCACCGTGGAGAGGGGCAGATCCATGAGGGGGGAAGATGATGGACCACCGTGGAGAGGGGCAGATCCATGAGGGGGGCAGATCCATGAGGGGGAAGATGATGGAAGACGTGCTGCGGGTGCCGCTTAGTCTACGGTAATACAAAATGGCTGCTCTATTATGTGTTTTGAGTGGGATTTTATGCACGTGTGTGGGTCTCTGTGTGTGTGTGTGTGTGTGTGTGTGTGTGTGTGTGTGTGTGTGTGTGTGCAGGTGTATGTGTCCCTCTGTGTGTGTGTGGGGGCATGTGTATATGTATATCTGTTGTACCATGCCACTGCAAGCTCAGAGTTTCACAGTTTGTTTCATTAAAGCAACTGCCCATTAGCCAAGGTGGAAAGTCTAGTCAGCGGAGATGCGTTGACAAACCACACAACGTGGTGAGGAGCACGGTCCAACCCACAGTGGCGGGCAGTGTGTGCTGCCATGCATGTTTGAATGGGAGAAAGAGAGAGTGCGGTTCGCTCCATGGCAATCTCTTCATTAAATCAATACGGCGTTTATTATGACTGGCTGTCCGTGTGCTATGCTCGGTAGCTTTATAATTGAATTTCGCACAGCCAGGCTCTTTGATGAAGAGTACTTCGTCACAGATTAAGAGAGCCGCCACTGCTTTCTTTGGAGGCGTCGGAGGAAACTGGACCAACCAGACGTTGGGAGAGACTCTCTCAGCAGACTGTCTCTCTCTCCAGACCCAGTGCAAGGAAAGACATTTACAACAGTGTGCGTAACCTCGCAGGCCTCGCGTCATGGAAGCACTCGGTGCTACTCGAATGGTGAAAGGACGATCTGAAGAGGATATCCGATAGTTGGAACATCCTGACTCACACTAAATGGGCTCTTTTTTTTGTCTGGAGACTGAAATGAACCCACATCACAAAGGCTGCACTAGGAGTGGAGTGTGTGTGGGTATATAGAAGGAAAGGGAACAGCTATTCCCTCTCAACATCACTACCACTTACTTTCGCATGGCCACACAAACCAAAATCCCGACAAACGCTTTGGGAGGACTGGATCGTAGAGGACTTCTGTCGGCCACAAAGCTGCATTGAAAAGTGGTCGGTATCGTTGGGAGGTATCACTGTTCCCAATGATAAATTCCTATACAGAAGCCTTGGAAATACGTGGGTGTTATCCTAACCTTTCATAACCCAGCAAGCTCTACAGAGAGAAAGAGAGAGACCTGGGAAGGGGAGGCAAAGGCAAATAAGAAGGAGGAAGTTTAGTGAATTTAGATTTCAGATCAAGGAGCGTAACGTTCAGGCACTGCATCTTTCATCCTGTCTTTTGAGACGCTTCGAATGCAGAGTGACCTCTGACAAAAACACAATTCAGCCGTTCTCATTAGTCCCAGAGGCCAGACAAAAACAGGGGGAAAGGGAGTGGAAATAAAAAAAGGGTGGAAAAACAAGCGACTTAATTAGCTTTCTCTTGGCCCCCTTTTCCTAATTGGCTCTCTTCTCTCATTCCTAATGAATCTTATTTTTTTATCTCATTTGGCTGCTCTGGCTGGCCTTGAATGCCTGCATTTTCGTAGGTTCACCCAAGTTTTTCTAGGATATGAGGTCTTTTATCTGTGCGAAGGAGGCTGGCCTTTGGACAGGAGGCGATAAAACGGAGCGTAAAGAAAGGCAGTGCAAGTTTTTGGACGTCTCACATAAGACAGAATTCCACAAAGATTATTTGCACGTTGCTTGTTTAAATCTGGATAAAAACTACTCTTGCAGGGCTCATAAAACTAACATTGACCATGGATGCCAACTGAAAGCAGCTCTGTGCAATGTTAGCACTTCTTGCAAACTCCTGCCACTGGAGGAATCCTCCCCATTCTCTGTGTGCAGTGCAGTGCAGGGCAGTGCAGTGCGCACACGCAAAACAATTAGCTGACAGGGATGTCAATCGCTGTTGGACTTCCCTGATTCCTTTGTTTTGATTATTAACACTTGGGGAGAGTTCTGGAGACGTTTTTCTTCAGAGCATCTTTTTTGATGACATTTGCCAGAGTGACCAGACAGCAAGCTTAGGTATAAATGTAAACAGTGTGTCTTGCATCAGCTTTAACATCACGGTTGTCATATGCATCGTCTCAATTGTTTCAACACTGGTGTTCTTGTTAGACAAATGAACAAGTCTTAAGCATGACCAAACCAATTGAACCTTTTGTTTGTAGACAGAAGAAAGTATAAGCCTTCGGGTAATGGTGTAAGGTTTTTGGCTCATGCTAACGTAGACATTTTGATTTAAGAGATAGAGGCAAGAGCTTGAGGAGCAGCTGGAATAGCAAACAGTGTCTTGTCCAACATTACGCTGTTGAAGCTCACCAGTAAAGGACACTTGGAGTGCACCACGGCAGAATTGCTTTCTTTAGACCGGAGAAACTAAGAAGTTTGACTGAGGAGATGGGAAAACCATGCATCAATTGTGTCATATCGTCTCAGTGTCTGATGTGAAATGAACATAAACATTGACTATGAACTAGCCACGACCTCCTAAAAATAAATAAATGGCATGCAAAACGGAGCGAGACACAACAATGGAAAAATTACGCTGTCCAGATATTTGAGTCAGGAAGTGTCCGAGAGCAGATAAATGAAACTAGGGAAAGCACAAAATCTAACCTCGCTGATTTTGATTTTTTATTGGGGCTTATCCATGTGTGTGTCTGTGTATGTGTCTGAGCCTGTGGGTGTGGGTGTGCACATACACACTTGTGTGTGAAAACACTCTCCCTTGCGTGTTTTCACTTTGTGTACGTTTATTAGTTTGCGTTGGTACCAGACATATCAAAAGCACTGCAGTGAGGCAGCTGCTTTTTAAAAGATGGGGCCCAGTAGAAACAAGAAAACACTTGTCCTCTAGAGAATTGCCAAAATCCTCACTGCATCGAGCCGCTCATACGACACAGATGTAAGGGCTGGCCACCTGCTGTGGGAAAGCCGTGCTTAAGCGTCCCCCGTTTATCTCTGTTTCTTTAAGATCGCACCAAGAGAATCCGACACTCTGGGAAAGTTCTAAGAGTCCCGGGGCCCAGGAATCGCCCAAAAAACTTGATCACCCCAACACAGACCGAAACACCTGCCATCCCACAGGAATCCGAGTCCCAACACTTTGGACCGAGAAGAGAGAGAGAGAGAGAGAGAGAGAGAGAGAGAGAGAGAAACATCCGGAGTTATTGAGCAAAATGACACTAGGGAATGGCGAGGACGTCCATCCTTACGTTGCTCACTGCATCATGAAATTAGATTAGTAATGCCTGGGGGGCCAGTGTGTTGCACCGGACCACCCGTCGTCCGACCGACAGGGTCACTCAGTCAGCGTGTGCTCTCACCTCCTCCTCAGTGCTCCATGTTTCTCTGGGAGACAAGGCCACAGTACAGCTAAGGAGGAACCGCAATGGTACTGTGACCAGTAGGGAGGGTGAGGTCCTGGTTCGAAGCTGCACTCCTGACTTCATGTTGAAGGAAGAGAAAATATAACACTGTAGCCTTAACTGCTCCCAGTGACCTGGCTTGTGTCTGTTACTGTATGTGCAGAATTTACAGAAGGTCAAGTATTCACTACAAAATCATTTGTGGACTTGAAGTAATAAAGAAGAATTAGGTTCAACAAGAGCTGATGGACAAGGTTCAAGCCACAAGAAGCACTTGCTGGTATTCAGTTTTCCTTCTCTCTCTCTCTCTCTCTCTCTCTCTCTCTCTCTCTCTCTCTCTGTCTATCTCTCTTTTCTTTGGTGGCGGTACAAAATGTCACTGTCTCCACACAATGAGCTATCAGCATGAGCGTAGGAGTGTGGTATCACCACCAGGAAATGCCCAGTCTGCCAGACAGCATCTGTGTCTGCTCTGCGCGTCCTAATCCACCCACCCAGCAGTGCTTTGTCTGATACACAGATTTACACCTCCACCCCACAAATCACACTCCACTTCCTTGCAAAATGGCTCACACTGTAGTGGGAGTGCTGTCAATTAATATGTGACTGATAACTATTGATTACTGCAGTGCGGCAAGACTGCACAGAGTAGATGAAACAAAGGAAGCTGTTAAAGCAGTGGACAAAAAGGGAGGACAGTGAGGAGAGGAGACAAAGAGAGAGAGCAAATGAGAGAAAGGCAGCAAAAGGAAGGATATGACAAAAAAGTGAGAAAATGAAAGCGCTCCAAGACATAAATCGGTGAGGGGAAATTGAATAAAATGACGGAAGAGAGGAGGGAGAGAAAGTAGAGAGGACTGTGAGGAAACCGCACGCACCATATGGTAGTGAGCATTGTGTTTAATGAGGCATACTGCCACCCCTCTATCCACAAGCCCCAGCTATCTGTCCATCTTTTACATGTTTGGGTTGGGAGTAATCAAAGAAAGCATGAGCTCAAAGCTCTCTTTCTGAAGTATTTGCTTAATGTGACAAGTCAGTGGAGATGTTTTTAATGTCGTAATGGGAACAGTATTGCAATGTATGTGTGAGTGCGTTTGTTAAAGAGAGAGAGAGAAAGAGAGAGAGAGAGAGAAGACCGTGACAGCAAGAGTGAGAGAGAGAGAAAGTCAGATGGGACAAGCTTTGCTGTTACAGTTGGATATTTTAACAGCATTACCAGGTCTCCTTTGTGGAGTGAAATAGTTAGTCAAACACAAACACGATGAAAACAGCACTCCTAAAAATGTACACCTAAGACCGGGAACATGTAACTATGTAAATATGTCGGCAGAAAAAAGGGTTGAATGAAAGAAACCACCAATCCTATTTCTCCACCACCTGCATCCTCTAGTGTGTTTCGCCTCATAAGTCTCAGAGACGTGTGTAGGTACCCACCGTCTGGCCCGTGTTTCCGCTGGGAATATTTTCGGTGTGACCCCCACTAGGAACACAGGGCTTGTGTTACAGGAAGCTGTCCCCAGGTAGCTTCCTCCTTTTACCGAGGCTCCAGATGTTTGTCAAATGCGGGCCTGTATTAAACGTGATTAGTTTCTCCGCGTGGACTCAGGGAAAATATTACTTTGCGCTGCGTGGTGGCTGATTGCTTCGACAGGTGGAGACATGGAGATATTTGCTGTGGGTTCTGCGGGCGGCCCCCGGCTAACTTCACCTGCCGGCGGGGGGACCACATGTCGACAGAGAAGTGGGGGGGCAGGGGGGCTCGCTCAAGTGCCACTGAAGCCATAAAGGAAACAGTTAAGACATGACCCCAAGAATGTGCTTATCCAAACCTCACCAGCCCTGACCATCACACACACACACTCATACACACATGCATACTTGTCTCGCGCACAAGGACATTTGCAAGTGCAAGACTGAGTGATTTGTTTTCAAGAACTCTAATACTTTGTTCAATTTGACATAATGCTGCCAAGGCACGCTACCAGTGCGGGGAAAAAAAATATTTTTTGGCACACGGTGAAGCTGACGGATACAACAGGTTTGGGTTCTCAATGTAAATGCAATTAGAATAGACCCAGACGGGGGAAGGCTCACTGCTGCCCTGGTCCTGTCCATCTCTGTGGCCCCTGCTTGTCTTACACGGAGGCGTGGGGGCGTTTTCATTAGCCCGAGGAGAGTGGAGCAGGGAAAAACAACGGTCATCGGGGGAAAAGTCATCATCTCTTACAGTGAGTGACATTTAATCAAGGAAGGACTGGGCGACGGGGGACAGGAGGGGTCAAGGGTGCAGGAGGAGACGTGACCCCACAGACAGACGTAAGACAGCCTATACGAACATAATTGTCTATTGTCTATGTGTGTGTGTTTCTCTGTGAATTGTCTGTGTGAGTGTGTTTGTGTGGGTGTGTGTGTGTGTGTGTGTGTGTGTCTGTCAGCACGCATGTGTCTCTCAGGCGCAGGGGTCATGCTGGCCTCCCCTTCACATACTGACAAGACCTCAGCGAAGGTGGTCAGGCTTCCCAGCATCCACTGGGGCAGAGGCAGGAGGAAGCCAGGAAGGCTGCGGTCACTTCGGACCCCCGTGAGATCCCACTCGGAGGGGAAACGCAAAGGAAACCGACGAATAAATAGCGGCCAGTCCTTCTCTCTCTGTTATGTAAATAACGCACTGCGCTCAAGTAGATAAGCTCCTTCCAAGAGACGGGCAGCAGGAGAAAATGAATGAAGTGGCGCTCAGGAAAAAGGCAGACGCTAGACAATGAAAAAAACAAAACAAAACAAGGGAAAAAAACACAATTCACTACATCCGTAGTGCAATCAGTGCTTGATATTCAGGGCAGGGTAAATAGCATCTGCCTCTCTGTCTCTCGCTCCCACAGTCCAGAGTCGGAGAGCGAAGGAAGCTGAGGAGACGTGAACGAGTGGACAAATCAACATTCACGACGTAAATGTCTGACCCGTCTGTGGTCCGTTTATTCAGCAGACCACCACCCCCAAGCCCCCTGACCCCTTAACACACACATACACACGCACACATGCACACACACACCCATACACTCACACATACACACACACACACACACACACACACACATGCACACACATAGACACACTCACAAGCACGCACACACACAGTATTTTCATTTGCCCTTCCATTGAGCGATTGAATACTGAGTCATAACCATAGTCCCCCTCCACTAAAACTTGAATATGACATCACATCTGAGTGTGTGTTGATACTGTTCTGAGTCTCCTTCATGATTGATTTCACATAATGATAAAGCCAGTGAATTGAAATGCACAGAACAGATGCAGTCATAAAACTGCTACACAAATACACAATCACAAACACACCATACCTCCAAACCCGACGGTCCTGTTGTTCTTTCTGTGTTTTGCTCAGTCTTGTGTTGTATGAGAAAATAGCGGGTTCTGCTGATGTCACTGTGATGGCGTTTAGAGTATGATAAATAAAAAATGTGGGAAATATGAGAGGACGTGGTTTCTCATGAAATGAAGAGGGCAGACGTGAGCTTAGTGTCCGGCCTTACCCCAGCAGCTCTGGGCTGGCTGGTCTGTGATGGACATACCACCTGTGTTCTATTCAGAGTGTCAGACCAAAGGGACCATGCACATCACAGACATCATAGTCACGTGAATCTGGAATGACCACAATGACCAAAATGAACTACGCACACCATCTTTGTAACTGTTCGGAAAACAGACTTGCGTTTGGCTATTTTTGGTGAGATGGAATGAGGTCTGTTAACTGCACAAAGAGACCTAATGAATCTTAATTCATGCATATTCATGCATAACAAAAGAAAACATAAAAAGCAAAAGTTGCTGTGATTATGACTCAACATTCCTCTCTGTACAGCATATTTTCCTGATGATTTGATCTCTCTGTTTTATACCTGCCAGAGATTTTTCCAGGGCTCAGACCGAGGCCCTCCAGATGAGCCTTCGCTGCTTCAACACTTCCTCGAAGATTGCCAGAGCTGAGATGTAACAAGGCTGTCAAAGTTTCCTGTCCCTATAAATTCACTCCCTGTTTTCCTTTGGGCACTCCTGTGTCAATCCCTCTCTCTCTCTCTCTCTCTCTCTCTCTCCTTCAACCTTCTTCCTTCTTATACCATAACATTGCACTCAGTTCTTTGCTTTCTCTTGGAAGGCTCTTGTGTGCCAAATTCTTCAGAGTGCTCACCAACCACACTCTCCAAATAGAGTCTAAATGAACCTGCAACAATGTGGAATTCCTGTGTTTATCTAAACTATTTGAGCTCAGGGGTGTTTTTAGCCGAGATGCCTCTGTCAAGACTGTTTCTTGCCATGGCACTTTGATGTCTGGGACTGACAGTTTCGCCTTTTTTTTTTTTTCAAAAGTAGAAAAGCAGACTTTGTGTTCCCTACTGCATAGAGAGGCAGCCATCTCAGAAAACTGATGAAATAGCTGGCACAACCGGGGCTTTCTTCTAAAAATAATACGAGGGGAATTCTTTCATGATGCAACTATTAAATAGTCTTTTCAGAAAGGCTGTTATATTCATCAAAATGCTCTAAGCATTTGCATGCTCATTTGTGTGTGTGTGTGTGTGTGTGTGTGTGGGGGTTGGGGGGGTAATTATGAAATATTATGAAATAGGGGAAAATGATTTCACCACATCACATGTTGGGACCATGCAGACAGGACTGAGTGAATCTCTTTGAAGAGAGTGGAAGTGAACTTTCTAACACCTCTAAATCCCATCTGATTAGCACAGGGGTGAGATTCTGCTGCTGCAGTAACAGCCCTACACACTCACTCCACCCACCCCTTTTTAGGTCTAGAATATGTCTGCATATGCCGGGCATGCTAAAAATATGCCAAGGGCAACTTCTTAAAATGCTCGTCATGCATGCTTTCTCCATTTCTTATTTAGTATTAAACCACTAAGCCATACGGATTGTGCCGTCAGAGAAAAAAGCTCAGCAGCAGTGAGGAGGAGTGGAAATGAGAGAGTTGTTGTTAAGACTTCACTCATAAAAAGATAAGACCTTTTCAAACTGACAGGCAGTGAGAGAGAGAGAGAGAGAGAAAAACATGCTGAGGGCTAAATTCGTACCTCGAGGAAGCAGGTCCCAGATGCGGTGTTCTCCTTGATGGACACGTTGTAGTGGGCGCTGCTGAACACCGGCGCGTTGTCGTTTATATCCTGCAAGTTGATCTCGACCACGGCCGTGGAGGAGAGGGGCGGTCGGCCGCTGTCTGTGGCCACCACCGTCACCCGGGGCCTGGGGTCACTCTCGTAATCCAGCTGGAGTGCCGTGGTGATGATGCCCGTCACCGGGTCGATGGTGAACCAGTTGGAGTGGGCGCCAGCGTCGGGCAGGAGGCTGTAGCGCACCTCGCCGTTGGGGCCCGTGTCCTTGTCACGGGCGGTCACCTGCAGGACGAAGCTGCCCGGGTAGACCACCTCCGGTATGGTCTGCTTGTAGGCCTGCTGGTCAAAGAGTGGCGGGTTGTCGTTGATGTCCATCACTTGGATGGTGAAGGACGACTCGGCCCGCAGTGGAGGGGTACCTGCATCAGTGGCCAGAACTCGGAGCTCGTAAGAGTCCCTCTCCTCGCGGTCCAGCACTTGGTCCACATAGATTAGGTAAATAATACTGTCCTTTGTCGTGAGGGCGAACTTGCCGTCCCCACCCTCCAGGGAGACGTTGACGTTGGAGTACTCTCCGTAGTCGGGGTCAGAGACGGAGATTCGGGCGACGTACTGGCCCGGCTGGGCGCCTTCCGAAATGCGGGGGGAGCCGTCCTCACTGAGGAAGATGATGGTCATGGTGGGCTGGTTGTCATTGTAGTCGCGAACATGGATGGTGACGAAGGCGTTGGTGATCTCGGGGTGGCTGGCGTTGTCCCGGGCCTGCACCACCAGCTCGTGCACCTTGCGCACCTCGTAGTCCAGTGGCTTGTTGAGGGTGATGACCCCGGAGCGAGGGTCGATGACGAAGTAGCGGTCCGGGTCGCTCTGGCGGCGGTTGATTTCGTAGAGCACGAGCCCGTTGTCGCCCTCGTCGGCGTCCGAGGCGAAGACCTGCAGGATGTTGCTGCCTTGCGGGAGGCTCTCAGAGATGATGGCGTGGTAGCGGCTTTGGTTGAACACGGGCGCGTGATCGTTGACGTCCTGCACCAGCACGTCCAACGTCATCTGACCCGTCCTCTTTGGATTGCCTCCGTCGAACGCCTCGAGGAGGAGAGAGTACGACGAACGTTTCTCCCTGTCCAGGACGCCGTTGACCACCAGGTCCAGGTAGAGGACCATGTTGGCGGCTCTCTTGGTTTCCAGGCGGAACACCTGGCCCACGTTGCCGTCTTTGATCACGTAGCCCTGGGTGGTCAGTTGGTCTTTGTCTGCGTCGCTTGCTGGGTCAAGAGAGAAGCGGGTCCCCACCGCTGTGTGCTCTGGGATCTTCAGCGAGGCCTTGGCCCTGGGGAACGCGGGCGAGTGATCGTTGATGTCGTTGACCGTGATGGACACCTGTACGGTGACGCCCGTCATGGTGACCGCCGTGAAGCTGTACTGGTCGCGCTCCTCGCGGTCGAGCCGCCGCGCCGTCTTGATGATGCCCGTGGTCTCGTCGATGAGCAGGTCGTTGCCCACGCCCTTGTCGTCGTGGTCAGAGATGAAGTAGAGCGACGCCGTGACGCCCGGCGGCAGGCCTGCGCTGATGTCGCCCACAATCGTCCCCGCCGGCTGCTCCTCGTCCAGCCTCAGCTCCAGTGTCCCCTCCTGGTTGCCCAGGGCAACAGAGGAGAGCAAGCCAATCACCTCCAGGCCCACGTAGAGCAGCAACAGCACCGCCTGTTTCCCCGTCCCACGCCTCTCAAACTGACCAAAACTGACCGCCTCTGATCCTCTGGATATCGTCATTGTGGCCAATGTTTTTCACACCTGTCTGAAAGAAAAGGAAGCAGAGAAAAAGAAGAGGGAGAAAAAAACGAATATTACGATGTGCAATGGTGTTAACAGGGCACACACACTCCCATGCCTGCATTCCTGGTACACAGCACAGGTATACGCATAAAACACTTCCAGCCACTCATGAGCCATACACAAACAGCTGCTATGCCTGAGAAATATCTGTTATGGCTCATAGAGCGGCGTTTGCTTTAGAGCGAGGGGAGCTTTCCCTCGGTTAGAACTGCAAAGACCCCTATAAGCCAGCGCCCCATGTTGTGCAGGCTTCTAGCTGTGCGGCCTTTTGAAAACATAACACACTCCTCACGCATCCATCCCATTCCCATGGCCAGCTTTCTTGTAGCTAATCTGCTAAGTCTGCTTGAGAGGAAAACTCATCCCCGCGCCCACAGTAAAAGACTAGGCCTCAGCCTGTCTAATGTGTTTTATGTGCTTGATAGGTTGGAAATCATTTATGTTAGTCATCTCTCCTATAAATCATGCACAACGTGGAGTGAAGGAAATGTACCCTAGTTTATCACTTAAGATTAAAAGTCCTTGTCACTGCCAAATACCACAACTAAGGGGAAAGAAGTAACATGAGCATTTCCTACTTGACTATAATCACAGTCTACGTACATTACGTGCATTTTCTGAATCATTTCTATGATTTATCACTTCAGTTATCAAAGAAAGTGTAGACTAAATAACTGCTGCCCATAAGATATTACTGTGCCTGATTATTTCCAGTAATTAACACTACTGGGGGAAAAGAGCAGTAGTTAAAGGGGAGGGGACTCGGTGTGATTCAGAGAGGTGCGGTGGGTTTACATAGTGTTTAGCCAGCTGGGTGCTCTTTGAAAGGGCTATGAAACATGGCACAGCGGTAATGGCCTCTGACGGACTGGCCATCAGAATAGACCTGAAACTCTACAACGAGAGTTCCAGAAATGGGGTGTTAAATTCAGGAATGTCATACAGCTATGCTTATGGGGAGAGGGAGAGAGAGAGAGAGAGAGAGAGAGAGAGAGAGACCTGCATGGAGGAGAGTGTAAGAATAGATTTGAAAAAAAAATCTGTTACACCAACCTAAAAAAAAAACGACAAAGCCACAGAGGAGAGTTTTCCTGAGCACAGCAGAACAACACGGAAAGCGAACAGCATTACATGGTCACCAAGGTTTCGAGGCAAAATAGAACAGATATGTGATGATAGAACAAAAAAAACCTGAAAAAAGACATGAGAAAGAATGAGGGTAAGTTTCCTACTGTTCAAAGCTCCATGGCCAAGACAACGTTTTGGAGCACATGCTTGGAGATCTCTCCTCCTGTCACATAAATGAATACAGTGCTCTCTACAAGTTAGGCCAATGCAGATGGCCAGACAGAGAGTGAGAGCGAAAGAGAGAGAAAGTGAAAAAGAGAGAGAGACTTCATACTCCACTAAAGAACAGCACTTCAGAGATCAGACAATTGTACTACTTTGGCGCAGACTCCCACACGTCCTATGTGGTTTTTTACACAGCGTGGAAGAAAAACTGATGGTCAACTTAAGTACCCTTATCCAAACCTCAGTCTACAATACTGGCAAAGTAGACACCGAGCGGTCACACTGCACATTATTAATTATTGGATTATGGCTGTAATTTGTCCTTGTCATTTTTTTTTTGATCTGGCCAAAGGGGGACTTCTCCAGCGAGAGACAATAAATTAAAATGTTCAACGTCGGCGCTTTCCCAAATTTTAACAGGACGTAGACAAGGCAAGACAACTGTTGCCAGGTCTTTGTGAAATATTACAAATGGCTGTTACTGTTTCCTCCCTCTAGTGGTTTAGTGGAGACGCACAGTCCAAGACGTGACAGTTTTACATTTTTAACCAGTTTCAAAATAAATCTTCTTCACGACTCAGCTGAGTGTATAATTACAAACGCATCAACAGATGTGTGTACACAAGAGTCCATCTCTATATGCATGTATGCCGTTAAAAGTTATATTGCATGTTGGGAAAATGTGGTGTACTGTAGTATGTGAGTGTGGGGGTGGATGTGTTTGTGTGTCGTTGTGTTTGCTTGTTCTGATGGATGCCTGTGGTGTGGGTCTGTGTGGTTTGTGTGTGTGTGTGTGTGTGTGTGTGTGTGTGTGTGTGTGTGTGTGTGTGTGTGTGTGTGTGACTCCATTGCATGTTTGCGACGCCTTGTGAGAAGGTGTGCCATGTGTGTTGGACTCGTAAGAGAACGCGCCCCCGTGCTTCACTGTACAGGAGCAGGCCACCAAAAAAGGGTTGACATCATGTGACCGACCACATGTACACAGAGGACCTGCGGGCTCCGAGAAGTCTAACCCTCACTTAGCGTGGCTCGACACCCCTCTAATCTGGCCCTGCCTCCCTCTGCCTTAAACACATGTGACCCGAGAGATGTAATCTTAGTCTGTCATGGCAATAAGTGCACACAAACATGCCTTTTCACGTGCAAAAACGACAGAAACTGCACCGCTTTCAGTGCCCCCAGCAAGTCTGTCTCTCGGACACTTTGCAATGGTGTCATAATCACATTTGCAACACTGCATTCTGTATACCTAGGAATCACGTCAATGATTCATGATTCCCTCGTCGTTACAACTCTACGTGACCTCTAGACAAAGACGAGGCTTTAATACTCGATATGTCAAACGGGCTACAGTGGAACCCCAAAGGGTTTGGTGGACATGGTTTGAGAAAACCATGACAAGAAGCATGGATTTACTTGTTGCTTACACAAGGCTGTCTTAGGGTGTGTGTGTGTGGGGGATATTTTTGCAGAAAATATCTTTGCTTGGTCAGAGAGAACAGCAACCCCCAGTGGGTCCACACAGAAGGCAGTGTGGCGTCCACAAGGCTAATGGATGTAGCAGATACAGTTGGGCACGCCATGGACAGCCCACAGCCAAGTTAAACACGGCCAGAAGCCACACAGCGCCATGCCACAGCACCAGCCTGTAGATCTGAGCTCTTAACAATGATTCTTATTCTTATATTTGACGCCTTATTAAAATATATGATGGCGCATAGAGAGGGGGCCCTCAATCCAACTGTCCCTCAATCCGACTGAGTAAATACAGTCTAGACTGTGTGATTGACGGGGAGACGGGATTGGGGTGGCAGAGAGGGAGTGGGGGGAGGGGGGTGGTCAGCTTTTCCATCAATTTTCAAACTCTGCAGCATTCACCAAACAGTGTCCTAACACGATGATCTATGAAAGATACTGACTTTCACGATGCTGGAAAAACCTTCGGACACCCCATACTGGGACCCTTAATTCTAATTCACACTTCCCCTTCAGCCCCCAAAAAGGCCCCACAATCACAAAAAGCATTCAAAAATCCCCCAAAAATTTTGACCCAAAAAGAAAACCCAGCTAGCCCCAAAGACACACTGTTGCTAGGCAAAGGTGGACAGGCTTTCAACAGTGAATGTGGGCCACCGAAGTGCCGAATGAAACCCCACTCGCTTTTCACCGCCCTAAGAGCACTGCGGCCCTCCGCCATCGGGCCCCGTGCTCTGAATATAGCCATACAGCTGTCATCGCGGGAATTAAAGTCGGTTAAGCAGGAGGTGAAGGTGACAGACGAGTCTGACTGACGGCTTTTATAGAGAAGGGAGGCCTGTGCCATTTTACACACATATTGCCCCACCAAAGGAGAGCACCCCACCACACACACACACACACACACACACACACACACACACACACACACCTTCCCCCCAGAGTGTCTGCTCCGCCCAGGATCTACTGAAAAATATATGGCCATGGCGACATAACAAAATCAATATTAATGTAAGAGAGGGCACTCACAGGCCACTGGCACAGTGTTGTTGCATGACCTTAATACTACATGGCCTTGGACCATTCCCACAGTCTTGGACAGGACCGCTAGGTGGGAACGTCTAAGGACCAACATGCTGTTGTAGTATAGATTCCACAGGATGAATGTGTTTGTTCTGATATCAGCCATCATTGTTTTTGTAGCACAACTAAGCCACATTGTTTATTGCATGCTTTGAACTACTAAAATGCCACTGGATCATAAGGCCGTCGGAAGGGTCTGACGCCAGTGATGGGGTACAATCATCAACCCGCCAATCAAGATCACGTCTGTTAATACAGAAGTGATACAATCTACACGTTTTTCCCTTTTTAACATAAAAACTGCATCAGTGGGGCTATAAAACAACACATCATGTTTTCTGTGTATTTAAACCCTCTGTGCGCCCTAAACAAAACAGCTCCGTAAAACATTTTAAAACTTTTAACAGCGTAACTGTACTCCACACTTGATGACTCCGATCATGCCGGGGCATGCCAGGCACACATATTGGCCAGCTCCAGGGCATTACTAACCCTGGCCATTCGGTCTCCAGTAATCAGAAACCGAGGGCTAACCAGAGGTCCTTACTGCCTCACTGCTCCCTCACTGCCACAGTTTCTATCAGACCTGGATGTGTGTATGCCAAGTTTTGATTCAGTCATACAAATCCACACATGACGTAATCGCCAGGGAGCATGTGACACTCTCCCGGGTTTCTCCCGCCACACCTCCAGCCATGTAAGGCCTTTTCTGTTCACCGAATCTCCTAGAGGCCTGTTTAATGGGATACGAGGTTTCCTGGAGAAAACAGTGTAACTGTAGAAACAGGGGGATTCGAGATCACTGTAAAAGACAAGGAACGAGGGGGGAGAGAAGAAGAATGGAGGAGAAAGGAGGGGAAAAAACCTCTCGCTAGCATCCAACTTCCCCCAGTAGGGCTGGAGGCCGGTCCAGAGAAAACAAACTGGGGGTTCAGGCAGTGACCCCACAACTCCAGGTGACACACCACACATGCCAAGGCCTGGCTTGAGAGAATGGTCATGCTGTTCACGAAGGCTTGCCCAACACTTGCCTGAATTCCCTGTGAAACCACTGCAGTGCTTATTCAGAAACCTCAATCACCAGTGCATGTAATATAGCTCAGGTATAAATGTCAGGTATAAAGACGACATATTTATATTCTGCTCTCGGCTAAATCCTTATATCTGGCCCCGTGTTTAACTGCGCTTGAGGGCATATGCGAGTGGAACTGCAACAAACCGCAGAGAACATTTTGGGGGTTTGATGGAAAGAAGCTATACTGGAGACTTAATGAACTAGGACCTCAAGTCTGTTGCCCACCGAAGTCCATCTGTCTGTCAAACCTGTGCTTTTTTTGGAAGTTTGTCAAAAAATTCAAATGTAAAATTCGATGTAATTTGTCCTCAGATTTAGTTATGGAACTATTTCAGTTCACTGCAGGTTAAGGAACAATATCTATAAATTCATATTCATAAGAAAAGAATGTAATAAGTTTCATGTTGTCAAAACATGTTAATTATATGTTGTTTGTTGACTGTTCAGCTATGGCTATGATGTTAGTTCAATATCTTTATACTTCAAAAGTTGTTAATGTGTACCACAACTAATGGTATGATTTATCCCTATGCATGTCAAATCAATAGTCTACAAATGTTTTCTGACAAGGGTTATGAATTATAATTGTCAAATATAATAACATCTCTTTCATTCAAATTAAGGCCATTTTGATTGCTTTCCTCTTTGACTTATTGATCTACAGCGTGGCCTAAAATAGGCACAGCAGTACTGCGCAACAGAATAGACGAGCAGGCGTATCCAACAGTTTATTGTGTTTGTGGAAAAACATGCCCATAAAGTACAGAGACACAGGCACAAGTACAAGTACGCCTCCCCAGTAGAATTTATGGAAGACAATGCTCCGATCCCATGAGGAACTCTGTCCAGTCAGAGCCATTTTGACCACAAGAGTGGTTGGAACCAGAAGAGGGAGATAGCCCGCATGAGAGGAAAACCAGAAACACCTCCTTCAGTTACTCAGCAACCCAGCACCCCCACTGCCGAGTGCCAACGCTTCCAGGAGGTCAACAGCTGAGTGCAGAATCATCCTTCGTGTGGGCCTCTTCGGAATACTACTTCCCAAATAGGAAGCCATTTTCATGACACAGACAAAAAACAAATGCCCATTTCGCGAGAGGACCAAGGGATCGATCTGTGGTTCCACTTTTATTTATTTTTTCCTGTAATTTCAGCGGACGACATCCATTTCTCTGCCTGTTTCCTCAAGGGGAGTGTTGAAGCTTCAAGTGGTCAGCATCTCAAACACACACACACACTCTCTCTCTCTCACACACACACACACACACTCAATTTCCAGATGGTGCCGTTGATCCAAAATCACTTAGCGGGCAGGTATCGCGTAACACCACTGCAGTATCATATGCTTTATTAATTCACCAGGAGAGGAGCAGGGCCAGAGACTAAACATGGCACACTTAGCCAAAACAGGACCAGGGGGAAACCGCTCGCATCTTCCTCTGCAACCTGATCGCCACTCCCGTTCCCGCCTTTCCACTGCTGCCCAAACACACACACACACACACACACACAAACTCACAAACTCACACACACACACACAAACTCACAAACTCACACATACACACCCATGCGGCAAGAAAACTGAGAGAGAGACACGCTGTTATATTATGGTGACACAAGCGACATGGCCATTGATCCGAGCGCTTTGCTGATCCTATAAGTGAGCCGCAAGGTGTAAATCCAATAAGTTAATCGTATTATGACAAAACAGATGTTCGCCGTTGGTTGGAGATGCTCGTTTGGCCTCTCTTGCTGATGGGAGTGGGATCTCAGCCCTACCGCTCAATCTGAGACTAGCAGTGGGACACGTGATGGATTGGATGACTTGGAGGGGGAAAAAATAAACTTGTGGTTTTAAAACGGTGATAAGAGCCAGCTCCCAGACAACTGAGCAAAATGTTCTCTCACTCTCTCTCCATCATGCTCAGCGCCTCCTCCTCCTCTCTCTCTGTCTCTTTCTCACTCTCTCACTTTCTCTCGCTCTCTTCAGGAGGAAGACTAGAGGAAATATGACAAACTAACAGGCCACACATACTGAATTATTCAGACACAGGGATTCTTTGCTTATTGAGCATGGCAGCTATCGTACAAACTAACAGCGGCGTGTAAACCTATCTAGCCTCAGTGGAGTGCTGGCTGGTGCTTCAGTAACAGCCGGCCTGGGACCTTGCTCACCACCCCGAGAACGTGTCAGACGAGAGGGAGGGTCTCTGTGCGATTCTGAATGGCACCACAGCAAATTGAGATGATCAATCTGCCTGTGGCTTCTCAGAAAGGTCAGCGAGACACAGCACAGCAACATGACCATTGCCACTCCACAGGATAAGTCCAGCGGCGCCGTCCAGCAACCAGCTGAGCGGCTGCCACCGAGTCCAGATGACACCACTGACCTGCTGTTGGGTCACATCACTCATGTTTGTGGTTTCACTTCATGCAACATGCTCTGAGATCTGTTGCATAAAGTTGGACTGTTGGCCACCTCTGTGGCACGCAAGCATCACATTTCTGAGAAAGCCAAGGCCTCTTTGAGTTCATGTAAGCTAAGCTTATTGACTCAGTTTCAATGTTCTAAATGCACATTTGTCTCTTTCCAATCTTGCCGTATCAGCAAATCAATCTTTTTCCACGCTGAAGTTGTCCAGCAAGCTAAAAAAAAGTCAGGAAATTAATTTCTCTCAGATTGCAATCATTGACTGACTCCTCATTAATGGAGAGAGAAGCAATGCACAGGCAGACCAATATTTTAATAAAGGATGATTTGACAGAATAATAGGAGGCTGTGGAAGTCGATAGTGGAAGAATCCAGAATAAATGAATCTGAGGACAATCAATCCTACATTGCAAATGTAACAAGGCTAGACACACTGTTTAATACATGCACACTGAGAATGGTGCATTTCCAGTCAGCTTCACTGACTCAAAGTCAAACATTTCACAACTACACATCTTTTCACAAGTGCATTAGTGTCTTTCACTGAATTCTATGTGATAACCGCACTGATTGTGACCCCATTTGGAACACTGGGGGAGAAACAGCAAAGATTCTAGAGCACCAAGATCTTTGAGTGAAAAACTCCACTGTACTACTGGGCCTGGAGGCTGCTGTGGGTTGACTGGTGGCTGGCGTCTGGCAGCCCTCTGAGCGCACTGCCCAAGTCCCCAGCCACGCTGCCCACCGCCGGCATGTCCAAATGCATCAACCAACAGGAACCACGCCTCGACGACGAGGTTTCACACGGACTTTACCACCGGGCTCTCCCCTTATCTGCCTGCTAGCCTGCATGTTTCCAGCCCATTTGTCAGGGCTGAAGCTTGAGATTGACACTAAATTACAGGCTCCTGTGGGAGAGGGAGGAAGAAAAAAAAACTCCCATGCCAGGCTGGGGGCTGCAGTGGTGCGCTGGGTGTGTTTGGAGAGGCTCAGTCCTGGGAGTGGCCTGTGAGAGAGTGACACAGTACTACTACTGCCTCTTACTATGGTGGATCAACAGTACAAACATACTGAAGGAGGATCAACTTTCCAAAACTGTCACACCGATGGACAGTTTGAAATGGACGTAAGCCTGGGTGACTCCTCGGGTCATTGCTCACAGATGTAAATCACAGGTTTGTGGGTGTCTCCCTCTGACACATACCGCGCTGCGCACACAGCCCCCCCCCCCAAAAAAAAAGTGTCCCGAAAACTGGTTATTTTGTGGTTGGCACCAAACACCAGTTGCAGCTACTGTGCTATGCAGTTACTTTTAGTTTGTGGAGCACTGGAAGCATCAAGTGAAAAAGAGGGAAAATCTAAAAAGTCCAATGCATGTGGTCTCACAACCGCAACCAATGGCTGCAGTCTTTCACCAGCTCGAGGAGACTAATATTTTTGTGGTGTGGAGACTCTGGACCCTTTCGCTTTACCAAATTACACAGAAATTACAGCCTTTCCCTACACAAACACACATGCTCGCTAGAAAAATAAACAAGAACACAGGAGGCTTACATGACATACTGCTACAGTGGTAACAGACAAGCCTTTGGCAAGTGGACAAGAGCAAAATATAAAACCAACTGTAAACAGTCAAGTGAGTGGCATTTCCCCCTGTTGCCTTGTTGCTCTATTACTGTGACTGTAAGGAGGAAAGGCCTTCTGTGGTAGAATCAACAACCCTAAGCAACAAGCATCCTTCTGCTGCCTATCTTCCTGTGCCTCTGATTAGAATGCCAGTGAGCTGACTGCAGCAGCTAACAATAGCGTGTGTTTTATGAACTAATTACAATCCTGCGCAGATATAAAACTGTTGCTGTTACGGGATGCATGCTAAGTACAGAGTGATTACAGCGTTTGGCTGCTATTCTCCACAGCTGAGTTTATGACGAGGGGGAAGAGAGAGATTGGCGGCAACTGAAAAGGCACCACAGTGTGCCCACTGCAGCAGGGGAGGAGTACGGCCTGAATGGCAATGAAAACATTTCCACCGGCTACTTAAGGACAGAGATCAGAGGCACAATCATATTTGTTTTCTCTCCACTTTCTCAGTAGTCATCTGTTATTCATTCTCTCTCTCTCTCTCTCTCTCTCTCTCTCTGTGTGTGTGTGTGTGTGTGTGTGTGTGTGTGTGTGTGTGTGTGTGTGTGTGTCTGTGTGTGTGTGTGTGTCTGTGTGTGTGAGACAGTGTATGTGTGTGTGTGTTGATATACATGGTGGGAATCCCAACCAATGCAGATACATTTGTATACTTTTTTGACTGAGATTGAAAGAAAACTCAACAATCAAGGATGCCTTTAACCCTCTTTGAAGTTCAAACTTCAAAAGTTGCATCTGTGTTTTTACAAGCATAGCTATCACCAGGCATACGGACCCACAAAGGTGACCAATCCAGAGATAACTCATCCACAAAGTGAGTTGGCACCACCCCAAAACTCTGATCCTTTTTGTGCAGGAAACCAATTACAGATTGGCCTACCGACCTAGTTTGCACTTCAATTATGGGCATTCCAGTCACAGAAACACACAACTTCTTCCATATGTCCGTGTTGACTTCCATGACCGTTTTAAATAATTGTATTATTGTTTGTAATAAAACATGGGCTACACTAACCATCTTTTTGTTCTGACATCACAAATTGATGTCACATAAACGCAGTAGGCTATAGGGTATGGAATAAAAGTCCTATGTGGACACAATTCAAAAACTTGATGACAATGCAAGTCATCAAGTGGAATTCCTTGGACACACACACCACTCAGAAGATCTAATTGTAACATGCAACTCCAATAATACCAATACCCCTGGGCCCCCATGTCCTGTGATCAGCTTCCAAGAAGTGACGAATCGTGGCATTAACAGACCACCTCATGCGGGTACACTTTTCTTTTATAGTCCTGTGATCTTAGCGCACATGTGTTCCGCACCCAAACCGCATTGGTGATGGTGATGCCCCTGCGTAAGCGAGGGGTCTCCCTCCCAACCTGTGTGACCAAGGCATCTTCATTAAAACCAAAGGACCGTTAACTTTCCTCCCACACGTAGAGGCTGCATGGCCGGATTAATGGACCCCCACTGTAAACCACTATAAAAGTCCCCCATCTGGGCCAGGGGGGCATACCGACTAAATACACAGCTGTACACAGATGTGCATGCTTAGGATGGTTCAAGGTCCCATATCCCAGATTCACAAGTCAATGTGTTTATAACAACTGCAGGAACTGTTAGAAGCCTTAAAAAGTCAGTTTATCCAGCTACATCTATCCAGCAGAGCTGTTTTCTAAATGTTTCAGAATGCAAACAAATGCAATTACAATTTGCATATGGGCTTTACTTGAATACCTTTCCATTTCAGTAGCTACCGACCATTGGAAAACACGTTAATCTGGCAAGAACTGAAACATATGTTTTGTGTTATAACCAGAGTCGATTTTCAGGCGGGTGCACGCCTCGCCATGAAGTAACCGATCTCATTTCTCTCGTCTGTGAGGTGGGCACAGCCAAACTGAACCCGGGATAATGTGTCACCGAACACGTCTCACTTTACACGGCAAAACGGACTTGGTAAATACATTGCTAACAGAAATGTAGTAATCAAAGGATTTGAGGTACGTTATCGAAAAACAGTCGCTTTGCAAAGTGTCTATTTTCAAATTACTTAGAGAGAGGCTCCTTTCTCGTTAATAGCCCTCAGTGACAAAGACATAGATCCCATTATAAATAGGCGAAGGAAATAGATTTGACATCGACTTCACTTAAGCCATAGGCATACATAAGAATCATGCTCCCTACGTTAGTTTGAAATATTGTATGTATTAAAGCCACTAGCGCTTGATCAATATTTGTGCCATAATTATATAGCTATTTGTTTTAGCTGGTTAAAATAAAACGATATCATATTTGGTACATTTATTTAGTATCAATTTATTGATTTGCTAGCCTACTGGAATAAAAACCTCTCATTGCTATCGCGTCCCTGATCGATACCACACAGATGCGTATGCATCTGCCGGTAAGGTAGGCTACGTCTGAGCTAGAGTAGTCCAATTTCCCATAACCCTACACAAGTTCAAGGAAAAGGACTAGTTCTGTTCTACAAAATATCACAATCTAATGAAATAGAGAGCAATGACAAAATAGAGTAAAGACAAATACGTTTTCTGATTGAATCAATAATCATTCCTTGCAGCGCAGCCTATAGGCTACTGACACAAGCGTTATCGCTCTCCCCATTCAAGATTTTCTTGCTAGCAGAGGGCTCTTGTAGAAGTCATTGTAGGCAGCTCAAACAGAGAGGTGTGTGCAATTGCATATAATGGGTGATGCACTCAATAGAAGCACAGACACTTACATTCATCTGATCCAGCCCTGCTGCTGTGTCGATGCGCTCCCGTTGTTCAAAAAAAAATCTTATTTGAATACAGATGTATTCCCCTCAGTGTCGTGTAGAATTCAAATAGAAAAATCGCTCAAGGAGTGATATGAAGAAATTGCGCTAGATCTACGCGAAATCCATGGTCACAGTGAACATAGAATATTCCTTTATAACAACCACTCTGCAGTCTATTCGTCCAACACTGGACTGTATTCCTTGGCTTTCCCCCGTCAGGTGAGCGAGTGCGCCCAATGTTAAATTGCCTGCTGCCCGGCATAAACTAGCAGCTCTCCAATCCTCTGGAGCGTCCCTTCTCAATGCAGCCTCTACGCTACAGCAGGTACCTCAGCTCGTTTCCCCCCTCCAGCATCCAATTCAGCATTGACTGGACGCTGCTCAGAGGACACCGCACCTCGCCGAGTGAAATCTGACACCAAGATAAGGCCCGTCCTCCTTCTCCGATTTGGATTGCTAATGTATTGGACACGTGGGGAGCTGCACAAAAGGGGGAGCAGAGGAGAGAAGGAAAGGAAAGGGAAGGAAAAAAGGGTTAGGGTTGTTCTTCTTGCAGACTTTGGTGCCACCAAGCTCTGCCTGGGAGTACTGGTTTTCAGACAAAGGAAAAGCTCATTGTGTGCTCCCTTCAAGCGCTCAAATCAAGTATGAATAATGCATAGGCTGATGCTCAATTAATTACTACTGTCACGTCAATTAAATTGAAAAACTGAATAATCAATATGGCAAATGTGCATGGTATGCATGCACTGCATATAGAGCAATTGGTTTGTTACCACAAAAACATAAAACACATTGTGTAATTGTAATGTAATCTTAAAACTTACACACATTATGCCAGCTGTCTATGTGTGAGATGAATGCCATATGGCATGGCATTGGCACTTCTATGTGAGTATCAGTGAACATTATTACGGAGGACTTTTGCTAACAGAAATGCGTTCTTAAAAGCTGAACCTAGAGAGTGCACGCAATGAACCCCTATTATGAAGGTCCTCACTTGATGCATACACTGGCTTCTGAAATCATTACCATTGGCTCTGTGTGTAGAGTAGGGTGCTTAGGGATTGTGTGTGTGTGTGTGTGTGTGTGTGTGTGTGTGAGAGAGAGAGAGAGAGATAGAGTGTGTGTGTGTACGGTGGGGGGTGGGGTGGACGGTATTGCTGACGCAGACCAGTGGAGGACCAGCTCCCTGCACCGCCCCACAGAGCATCAGCAGGACTGCAGGACCATTCATCAATCTGGAGAGTAGGTCAACAATCCACCTGCTCCAGTGGCGGCGCTGAGGGAGAGAAATGGGCAGACTGGAGGACCTGAATGGAATGGGGAGTTCTGGACCGAGGTGCCAAGGTGCCCTGAATGTCAAAATATACATATTAAATTGCAAAAATGTAAATGCACAACACAAGTTTCTTTTGATTGTAGACATAGGCTATCTATTTCCCTTCCCCTAATATCTAGAACCAACTCATTTACAGCACCTTGAGAATACAGATTTTAGAATGCCACATGCTGTTTCTTGAATGGAAGCATTGTACAGTCTTCAACATTTTTTTTTCTAAACAGGAACATTTCATTTTGAGAGGACATTACCACAGCATTTTCAATAGAGATTCTTAACTTGGACCAGATGCTGCTGACACTGTGATGCTCAAATAGGCCTCTCGAGGAAGATACACCATGACAGTGAAAATTTATTCCCAGAGCAACTCCCCAAGTCAGGCCTTGGGAGTGGGACCCATTTGGCTCCTGTGTATGTACAGCAGACGGGAACTGCCTCTGCCATTTCAGGTCTTTTTACCCAGATTTTATTTGGGTGATGCCGTTACTGAATGACCTCCATAACCATCACCTCCTATTTCACCTTCAAATTAAGCAGGTAGACCTACACTCACTCAACGTGACTTTAACTGGCAACTATGTGCGGCTGGGGGATCCAGTAACTGATTGGCAGTCGCTGGCTCAGCCGCATTGGGAGCTGAGGTCATGAGGTTCTGCCCCGTTAAGAGTTAATGGAGGCTCCTGTCTGGGATGGCTGCTCAATGCTCGGTGTCATTAGAGGACTGTGTGTGTGTGTGTGTGTGTGTGTGTTTTGGCAGTGATTCATAAATTAGCATATGTAATGTGTTGAAGGACACAAAGCTGTCTTATATGAAAGGGTTCATTAGAGTCTTCTGATGCACAGGACTTAGGAACTTCATTTGGATTAGAAGCTGTCTGCTCTCAGAGTAATTGCAGTGGAGCGATTTTTTATGGTGCGAATGTTTTATTTGTTGTATGTGTGTGTGTGTGAGAGAGAGAGAGAGAGAGAGAGAGAGAAAAGAGAGAGAGAGCCACTCCAAAATCCCCATGATTAGTATGCTTTTGGAACACAGCTTGGCGACGTTCAGAGCCGTCCACTATCTGGCCATCGCCACACATTCAGTCCCCGTCCAAAGGCGCTGTGCTGTCCAAGCAGGTGTTCATCTGTATTATCTGATTCACACTTCCTTCCCCTGAACTGCCTGGATGAGGTCACCCTCTCAAGCTCTCCGAGAGAGGAAAGGGTGTTTGTTTCCATTGTCAAACCATCGGCAGTTCTCCCGAGGGCTCTCCATTTCAAAAACTCACCGTCGGCCCTCATATGGCGATGGACAGTGGCCACAGAGGGACAAAAAAAACCCTGATTCTCCATCCCCCACCATGTTCAGCTGGTTAACAGAATAGGGGATCTGTCAAATGAAGTACACATGTCAGCACAGCACCGAAATTCAATTTGCGCACAAGCTCATTGCGGAGTTCACCGGTTTCACGTTTTCGGTGGAGAGAGCCGTGTTGGCGGCTGTCTCTGTGTCACACATTGCTTTGGGTGAAACTTAACCTCGAATGTTTCTATGGTTCTGACAGCTGTACATACAGTGAGAGGCTCGCACACCTCCACAGGCCTCTGTCCACACTGGGTCTCACTTTGCCTTAAACACACCTAGCCTGCTTAGAGAGAAAACAGCCATTACGGAGGCGCAGGGTGATCATTTCACATCAATGTTTGCAAATGGGAACTAAATTGCCTCTGATGGTTCACTTTCAAAGCATGATGACTGTTTGATGGTTCCTTTCGAAAGCCAACGACTGTTTGATAAGAAAATGGGAAAGTCCAGCTGGCATGTCTAGCTGCAGTTCAGGAGTTCCCAGACATGAAAACAATGGACCTAGTTCCCTAGAGCGCATCACTCACACGCACACACACACTCAGCACATAAGTGCTTAGTACTCTTTGGCAATCTTTCGACTGTTCAAATGGGCCTTACATTTTTGGAAACAAATTTGGTTATGTTCAGGAACAAGTTCCTTTACATATTATGCTTGGGTATGGGAAGGCCACAGAAACCCTCCTCTAAAACATCTGCTCAAGTCCATATGCGTCAGTGTTGCCGGAAATAAGCTCCATCTAATAATGCTTGCTTCCTGTTTCCACTACAAAGGCCCTGACTTATACGACGTCTTTACGCAGTCAACTCTGCGCCTATTTTTGAGCTGCAGTGAGCAGACACACACACGCACAGAGACAGAGGCAGGAACTCTGGGGCAGGAAGAAACTGTAGACGGTACCCATTCTTTGACAAAACCGAGGTCGAGTATGACCTGCTGTTTAGGCTCGGTAGGGAAACAGTGAGTGACATCATTAAAGCATTTGCTGAAAGGCTATTTCATCTCTTGGTGTATAGAGAGCGCGGCTAACTCGGCTGTCTTGCTTCCACTCGGTCGGACTGATTTCTTAAATCCACGGCAAAAATCCTTTTCTCTCTGAACCCCTTGTGGGAATGTGAGTTTAGGCTGGTTCTTGCTTTAAAGCACTTGTAATCATCTAATGTGTAATTTCCATAAAACGCTTATGTTGGATATGAAGGCAGAAACATTTATTGTAAGCCATGCTAATTCCACGAGCTCTGGCTTCTTCAGAAGTGTGGAGAAACTTTATTTTGAAAACTTTTCAAAGTCACCTCTGAAAGTTCCTTTCATGAGAACTATCTTGCCAAACATCCCGGTGCTGTGAGCTGCCCTGAAGGATGGGCTAAAAGGAACAAAACAGGAAGGCATTCTTTTTTTCTGTCTTGTAGTTCCTGCTTAGTTTTAGCATTCAAAGCAATTATCATTGAGAAATTGCTATGACGATTTTCCAGCTTTTGTGTTGCACGGAAACCCAGGAGGAAGATAATTCACACTGAATTTCAGTCTTTCTCCCACTCTGTCTTTGTCATTTGCTATCTTTGTTTGTCCTCTCTGCACACACACACACACACACACACACACAAACTCATGCCACATGCACAAGGTCATTAAAGAACCCCAAGAGACCTCCATGACACATCTCATCTTTTTTAATTGTCTGTGTCTTGCCCAGAATAACAGCGATGGGGATGATGTAAGTTGAGGGGGGGCAGGCATAGACAGATCCACAGATCATCCCCCAGATGCAATGTGATCAGGGGGAAACGCTACTGCCAAGCCTGTGATCTCTCCCCTAATGAGCCCAGTCCAGCATGGATACCACTATAGGTCTCCAGAATCACAGAGGTGAAGTGACTTAGGAAAGGACCACTCGCACCAGGGAGCAGGTCCTTATTTGGCATCGAATTTACTGGACAGTGAGGCAGAATCATCCCTACCAAAAAATTCAGGCCTTATACATCCTGTTTCACATCTGGACAAAGTATCTCGGCTTTGAGACAACTGTCTGTTTTGTCTTCATCAGCAAGGAGATGTGGCTCTGAACTCTTTGACATGGATGGGGATGAGGTTTCTCCCTGTTTGGGAGAAAAGTGGGGGAAATCAGTGGCTTGTATTTACAGGCCCCCTTTGGAGCAAAGCGCAGGTTGGTGGAAGTGTGATTTTATAGGTGCGGATTAGAGTGGATTTAATGCAGAACGAGGGATCTGCAGGAGCTGGTTTTGATATACATCCTGCTCCATCCAGGTCTGCATCTCTGAGAGGAACACATCCGTCCACCCCAGCAGAGGCTCGTAAAAGACAAGACACCTTTTAGCTCTGGTGATTTCTCCTTCCGCCCCCAAAGGAAGTTTCTCCCACACAGGTTCTCCTGATACTGCTCCGGCACCGTGGACAGAACATCAAGGGGGCTCTCACGTCCAAGTTCTCCATCACGTCTTGGAGAGGTCCTCCTGATTGACAGCTCATAAAAGTCAGGATGAAGTCCTGGCCATGAGGTGACCATCAGGGTTCCTACCATCAAACGTCGAACAGCACACTTCCATGCCTCTACGCTGGGGCCGTGTGGACCATAACAGTCCACATGAATGGCTGGTGAAAAAGGTCTCTCTACCTCGCATTGTCCGTGGTTTAAAAAAAAGAGAGAAAACAGGAAGTTTCCTGCGCTGAGAACTTCCTGTAGGTTATTTCGCTAACAGTGCAGCCCGGGGCAGGGGGTGGGTGGATGTGTGGGGGAGGGGTGAGCATCACGGTGCAGTACACCTCTCCCAGGCCGGCATTCCTCCCTATCAGCTTCCTTCCCCTCCACCAATGCCCCGGCTGTGAACGGCATCGTGGGAAAGCCGAAAAGTCACCGCCGCGTTGAGTTTTTTTTTTTTTTTTTTTTCTTTGCTCTGAAAATGCTCAGTCACTCATCGCTCAGAGGCCCTTGGGCTCACAAGTACACAGACAGACTGCTTTTAGACTGTGACATGGGTGTGCCTGTGTGTGTGTGTGTGTGTGTGTGTGTGTGTGTGTGTGTGTGTGTGTGTGTGTGTGTGCATGTCTTATACATGTCTGTGTTATATTGAGAATAATAAGTGTGAAAGTGTAAATGCATTTGTTCAATGTCCTGCCATTTTTTGTGTGAGATTGTGCACGTTTGTGACTGTTGCGTGAGTCTGACCTCTTAACTTTTGTTGCCACTGATTCCTCTGTTAGGTGCATTGCTTAAACCAGTCGCCAGCCATGTATTGTGCAGATACACTCTTATCAACATCAATCTTTATTCAGTCCTTATCAGTGACAGAAAGCTTCTCCACTCGATCAGAACCGGATTCAGCCCACCGGCCTTTTTGCACGCAGGGGGGCTCTTCGCATGGGGCCACATTTCCTCTGTTTTATGACTCCCCCCGTTCCGTTCCTCTATCGTTCTGGCTCTTGGATTATACGAAGGCTTGTTTTATGTGAAAGCCATCCAATCTGGTGTCATAGAAGTCATCCTCTGAACCCTGCTGCTTCTGTTTAGGAGTTTGGCGCCGCCCTACATGGCCGAGATGTGCGGCGGAAGGGGAAGATGGGAAGGTCAAGTGCAGCGTGTGTTGGGGGACAGGGGGGTTGCGGTAGATAAGGATTCCCTCACGTAGCTCCGATGGAACTACAACGGATCACTCAGCTGCTTCCTGTTTATTCTCTTCCTGCTGTGTTGTGATGTGGAGATAAAAACAGGGCGACCTTTCAAGACAGGGAGGTCCATCCTGTGATGGCCTCGGCCTGCGTGCAGAGGAGGGATGGAAGGGCAAAGTTAGGTCCAAGTCCTTTTTGGAGAGGTCTCGTGTCTCAGTCTGGGAAAGGATGGAGGACTTGGTCAGACAGGGTCTTAGGCAATGTCTGACTTCTGACAGAACAAATTGAAGAGGAATTTATGATAGATTTGCCCTGCATGGAGCAGGTTTGTTTTTGCCTGTTCAGGATAAGAAGCTTTTATCGGTTTTGTCATTTTGGAACACTATACATCATGTTACACATTAGCACAATTATTTTAAAGGAACAGAAAGAAAATATCATCAGAAAATAAGCATGAATCAAATATCAATTCTAGTGGTAGGTACATGACATTACACACACCTCCAGTCATAAGTTTTTTTAGCTAAAACATTAATGTGGAAACATTAGAGATTAAAAGAGGAAAAAATGCTCCCGATCTTGAGCATAAACGCATGGGCTATTTGGTCCTGGCCATGGGTCAAGAACAACTCTTACGCCGCGATAACTCTCACAGCTGTCTTTACAGAGGGCCAGCACATGGTAACAGCACTTTTCTAAAATGAGAGGATATGTCACAAACTATTTACAAGATTGAGATCTTTTGTGTGCTTTTCTGATGAATTTAAATCGATGACATGGAGCCGATCCAGACACCACAGAGTTTATTTGCGGACTTCATTTTGAAAAAGATTGGCAAACTGAATAGACAGTGAGGCTAGATAGAGAGGGGAAAGACAGGCAGTGCACAGCTGTAAATTCTGATCAATGTGGATGGATGCTGAATTTTAAATCAAAAAGAGAATCTCTGTTTGGCTTGGATCTATGTCTGTAATCAGGTGGAATTTCCTACGGCTATGCGACCAATTGCCAATTTTCGAGAAACTGTACTATAAAGGTTGGTACGAAGGTTACTGGGCCTTGTCAAAACTATGTGTAAATATTTGAGTGAACAATGTAATGCAGCAATATTTGGCCTGTAACATATACTGTAGCATATGTGTTTGAATTAGGCCTAAATGATATGATACTGTAGCATATACTGTAGCATATGTGATTGAATTAGGCCTAAATGATTTCCTGAGCTGAAGTAGCTGTTGCTGAGACAGAGCATTTATCCCACAAACCATAGTAAACATAAACTGTCCCACTTCAACTTGATACGTGAAGTGCTTCTATTTACAAATAAATCTTAACTTGATACCATGTCAAACCTTTCACATTCTTCCCAGCAATGCTTGATTTGTTGTTGTGCCTGGCATGCAGCTACTTACAGCCACCAAATCTCACCAATTTTACCTCATAGACTTCTTTAAACTTGAGACCTAATCTACTGGTAAAGTATATTTTCATTATCTCAAAGACATGCTAATAAGCAATGGTACAATAAGATGTGTGCAGGGCTGTAGAAACCCAGTGATACATCGCACACGTCTCTGTTAGCGAGAATAACTCCCACGCACCGTTAGCTCCCAGACAAATCAGAACAAATATTTAGAGAAATGCATTTGCCTCACAAACATGGACAGTTTGTGACATATTTGTTCAATTAGATTACATTTCAGAACACGAGAAACACTGAAACTGAGGCCAACTTGTGAGCCTTCCCACCGACAGCACTGCATCTCAAACGTGGCCTTTTATTCAAAACAGGCACATTTTTGATGCAGACATGATTGTTAGTGAAATCCCACAGGCAAAGCGAGCATTTGTTGTGCATGCAGGCAGCAGTCAACACGCCTCGTTGCATCATACCTGTCATCACAGGTGAATCGCTCAAGCCAGAAAAACATCTGTTCAAGACACGTCGCACCCACCACCCGAATAAATCACCCAAAAATGTTGACACTTTGTTGTGTCATCTCTGGTATAGCACAGCTTTGCACAAGGGGGGGTAGAGAGTGCAGTCGTTGCAGGGTTTACAACAAGCGCAATCCTTGTTTGTCGGACTCCAGCCTGTATCTGTTTGTGTCAGTAACCTCTTTTCGGGGTCATCTGGAGCCAACCCATAGTGGCGGTCTATAGCGAAGGTCTGGAAAGGGATTTGTTGCTGAGAGATCCCCTCTTTCCCTCTCTCTCTCTCACTCTCTGACTTCTCTCTCTCTCTCTTCCTCTCTCTCGGCTCCCTGCCCTGAGAGGTGATGGCGCCTCTTGGACAGCGCTGCAGCTGCCAGGTAGCTTTAAGGGGAAATGAGCTCATCCTGGCCGTGTTGCAGATAAAAGTTTGAAATGAAGAGGGCTAGTGGGGTGGGGGGACGGAGACTCTGCTAAATCAAACTCCACAGGGCCCCTTCAATCTGGATGTGCTGTAATAGATCCAAGCTGACTGTTTGTGTTGTTCTCTTTCTCTTCAGAATTGTGCTTCAGTGATAAAAACATCACTGTGTTCATGACAGATGTTATGACAGCCTTATGTTGAAGGACAGGGAAAACACTATAACCATCAGCATTTCACATTTTGACAATCAAGAACCATCAGATCCCTTAATCATTCATTATAACAAAAAAAAACTAAACCTAGGTATCAGAGTTTCAAAATACAACGTGATTTGCAGTTGGCTGTTCTTTGGTGTTCGATGACTAACCACGTCTTGGCAGGCTGGGGCCCATGCAGTCAGCATCTCCTCTCTGAGTGTGTCCTGCAGACTAATCCTGGCATTGTATTTACATATGGTTCATGGCATTTTCAACCGCTGCAGGAGCTGAAGTTGGATGGAGGTTGGGTTGGGTGGTGGGATGGAGGGGGTGGGGTGGGGAGGGGGGCTGAGGTAGGGCGAGGTAGCCAGGGAAATTGAAAAGGAGAGTGGGGGCAGGGTGGGGGTCTTGTTCTGCTTCCAGAAGTTTCTGCTTCCCTTTTTTCACGCATGAGCCAAAACAACCATTATTCATCTCCTGCTGATGGAAAGAGCAAAAAAATGAATAGATAGAATACAAAAAACGAAAGCCTGTCCTTCACAGCTAAATGCATAGGTAACGCAACACTGGCAAATTTGCAGACATAAAATCAGACAAAATAGAAAAAGGAGGACAAGAAAGAGTGAGAGGGAAAGAGAGAGAGTGGGTGAATGAGCAAGTGAAAGAGAAAAAAAACAGAGCGATAGGCATGGAAAAGCGAGGTGGCGTAACACTGGGGAGAGATCTGCTGCAGCGCTTAGAGGTCCGCCTGCGCGCCACATCACAGGAGCCACTGATTCGCAGCCTCTGTAATTATTGTGCGAAGGGCTATTTCAGTGATATTTGACTATGGATTAGCCTGGAAACCGCCTAAGAGAGGGTTTCCATGGCAAAGCTGGAAGTCGCTGGTAAGAAATAATAAACAGAGCGAGGCTCAAATCAAGATTGGCCGTGACAGCCGGGAGACACGGCAGTAGCGAGGGCCCACAGTTTGGGGAGGGCCCATTTTGGGGGGAGGGCGTCCCCACCCTAGGTGTGATCGTGTACACAGACAAGGACATAGACACTGTGTGAGACGCAGGCACAGCTTCGGAGCCATCTTAGATCGGGGTTATTAAATACGTGTTATTTTTTTACCATAGCAACGCCATAGCACTTCCATGGCCATGCATCCACACTGTTTTTCATTCAGATCAGTGCTGTGAAATATAAGGTCTCTCCTGAGATGCTGGAAAATAAATAGACTGTCCATCACCGTAGATGATTCTTCCGAAAGAGAAACTCAAAGGAAATCAACAAATTGGTCATTGGCACCAACTGTTCTATACTGCAATATTTTCTATATAGACAGAATTGGGAATGAAAATAAATCATGATCTTGTCGACTGAGGAAAGCATATAAACCCACCATGACCAAATTATTTGTCTATGTCTTCTCATGTTATATAAGGTTCATCATGGCTACGAGTGCAGCGTTCACAGCATCCAGATTCTTCTAGTTAGTGTGTATTCAATTATCCATAGTGACAAAACCTTTCCGTCAGGAACTATTCCGCGGTTGTGGAGTGAATTTGACTTCAAAAGGCTTCAACCACATGTCATTGACTGAAAACACATAATTATCTACCAGTGTGCATTTAATTAGAAAAAATACTAATGTATATGACCTCAGATCTTCATGATTGTTTCATGTCACAAAAAGCTGTGAGCTGCTATGAAAACATCAAGCCATTGCCTCATAGTCTCTCTGACTAACCATATTTTCTCAGGATTTTATGGGAAGATGACTTATGGAAGCTCATTATCTTTTCTAAAATATGTTAAAGACACAGTGCTGCTTCCTGCCCCATTGTTTCTGAGGTTAAAGCCACAGGTAAAAAATGGCACAAAATGCCTTAAAAGGAACCCACCAACATTTTGGGAAATTAGTTTATTCATTGCTTCCCCAGAGTTAGATAAGATGATAGGCCTACATACCCTTCTTGTCTATGCAGCCTAACTCAGTCTGATGCAGCCACCACTAGCTTAGCTTAGCATAACTCATTGAGGTGGGCAGAACCAACTAGTATAGCTCTCCAAGTAACAAAAGAATCACATTTACATGTTGTGACTTGTAGAATTACAACAAATACCGATGCAAAATGAGGCCGCGATTTTCAAAGCATATACATATTTGGAACTATGTTCTCATTTAGGCGAAGCACTGTTACTTGGGTAGATTGATTTGCAAGCAGCACCTGAAAAGCTCCAGTCCCAAATAGCAGTGCTTCACCTGAATGAGAATGTAGTTCCAACTATATGCTTAAAAATTCACTATGTCTCATTTGACATTGTACACACTGTAATTACTAGTCACAACTGCAAATAGGACAATGTCCGAGTCCTTTTAAGTATACACTTTTTTGATCCTGTGAGGGAAATTTGGTCTCTGCATTTAACCCAATCGGTGAATTAGTGAAACACAAACAGCACACAGTGAACACACAGTGAGGTGAAGCACACCAATCCCAGCGCAGTGAGCTGCCTGCTTCAACGGGCGCCGGGGAGCAGTGAGGGGTTAGGTGCCTTGCTCAAGGGCACTTCAGCCGCGGCCCACTGGTCGGGGCTCGAACCGGCAACCCTCCGGTTACAAGTCCAGAGTGCTAACCAGTGGGCCACGGCTGCCCAATTTTGCACTTTTGGGAAATAATCTAGTTGGCTCTGTCCACCTCAATGAGCTATGCTAAGCTTGGCTAACAGTGGGTGCATCAGACTGTTACTGCACACACAGAGACAAGAATTGTATGTATCATTTTCTGTAACTCTGGGGGAGAGGGCTAAAAAGCTAATTTCCCAAAATGTTGGCGTGTTAAGTGATGTTAAAACAGCGGATCAGTATTTGTGTGTTTTTGTGAATAAACAGATTTAAGACATGAGAATGAGAGAGAAATGAGACTGAATACAGCAGAGCCATTTATCTTTAATCCTTAAATAATGCTGTGCTGATTGGGGATATTTTATAGCCAAACTTAGCCTACTAATAGTGCCCAGTGTATGCCACCCCCACCCCTCTCTTCTCCCAGTACTCTCTCTCTCTCTTTCTCTCTCTCTTAAGACGTTGCACAAGCCTACTGCATGCTTTTGTTTATTGGCAGACGGAGAAGCTCATTGTTATTTGCAGATAATTTGTTCCTCTGGCCGATGCTGTTGTTTGGGATCCCATCTGCGCTGCGTCCGGATCAGCAGTGATAAGAGAAACGTCACCGCCTTCATTAGGAGGGAATGCAAAGGGAGATCATTATTCAATTCCTCTGACAAAATAATTCTTTGCAGCATGGGTAACATTATTCACCTTTAGTTAGGAAAAGAGATGGCGTTTTGGACAGAATCTTGAACATGGCTGTGGATTAGTAAAATGATAGCAATCTTTCCACAGAAAATGATAATATTTGTGCCGAAGAAAACTTTCACACATTTAGCTGCGCAAAGAGCGTCACCAAGCAGCATAAACAACTTTGACCCGATTAAACAAGACAAAATGTTTGGTAAATAACAAATACATTATCATGTCAACTGTAGAGGGAAGTATGAAGACATAAGAAAACAATTGAGGGCAACCACAGAGAGTTGGGGAATAAATATGGGAGCAGATGACGACGGGTCATTTGAGTGGTGGAGAAAAAACGAAGAGAAATGACACTAGGAGCGGAGGTGAAGAAGTCAACCAGACTTTTACAGGGTGGTGTGGAGCAAAGAGAGGCAAGGCCTCAGATGCAGAGACAAAGGAAACACAAAGGGCCACCAAGGCTATTGAGTGAAGTGACAGGCGCAAAGCAAATGTGGGGAGGGGGCACAATTAAAGATTAAAGTTGGTTAGCGGCACATAGCAGCTGGGTCGACAGAAGCCGCAGTATCATACTAATAAAACAAAACATGTTCTCTCTCTTTTTTTAAAAAAAGAGAAAGTCTTTTCATCAGAGTTAAGTGTCATGGATTGTGGCCAAATGTTAGCCTTGGGACTGTCAAGCACAGTGTAGCCTACACTACGATTAGGAGCAGTTCTGTGCAAAACCAGGTCATGGCCATTATCGTATTACAGAGAGGCGCTCTCACCTGCAGCCTGAGTGCTTCATTTCCTGTGTGTGAGAGAACAAAAGGCAGGGGAACGTTTGAAATCCGGGGCGACCTTCAGCAGCAGCCATTACGTTCGGTCGTATTTTCACACTTCTCTCCGGATATATATATAAGCGAGCATGTGGGTCGGACAGGCCAACGAAACACTCGGCAACCTAAAATTCTCAGATTATCGTCAAACTCATGCACACACACACACACACACACACACACACACACACACACACACACACACACAGATCCATTGAATGTTTTGGTGTGCTACATAAGGATGCTTATTCAATGTGAAGTTAATGCGGTATCATGAAAATGTTTGACTTGTTATCTCAACAACATTTTTTACATTATCACACTCTTAGGTCTCTGTTTAGACAGTGATGGCAAATATTTATACTCTTGATAGGCCCATATGGTGATCATTTAACTATGTGTTAAAGTATTATGAAGTGTACCACTGTTCTAGCTGAATTTGGCTTTGTTAAACAAATATGCATAATTTGTTATTTTGTATTCATAAATGTATACACACACAATATACACACACACACATCCACATGAGTTGGTTCATCCTGTGATCCATGAAGCCTGGTAGGTAAAGCACTCTCTGAATAGAATTTGTCATGTTGAGGCCACATGAAGCACCTCTAAATCAGGGTAAATTGTTGCAATTGGGGGCTTGACACATGGGCTGTGGGCGCTCAGATGTGGGTTCCCCTTCCCTCTGAGGTAATTAAATTGTGGTTAGGCGGGGTGAGGGGTGGCCTTTTGTGTATCACAAGGCGGTCTGGAGGCTGCACACTTTTATTGAGAACAATCAAACATTAACCAGAGGCAAAGGTGGTAGCCATTTCCTGGAAGAAAGAAAAAAGATTAAGATCAATGAATGTGAGTGGTGCTTTGAGTTGTTTTGACTCAGGAAAGAAATAATGCGTGACTAAAAATGAGGCACTGATCTTATCACAAGGTCATAGTGTGTGGTAATTTGGCTTCTGAAAAAGAATGAATCTATACACATGCACTCACATAAGAAATAGGCCTTTTTCACCAATGGCCTGTCCTTCAAACATACCCAAGCTCTGTGGCATGTGATCATCAATGTGCTCACTCAAGGCAGTAACAGTCACCAGCTAAATAACATCTGAAAGCCACATTGCATGATTTCATCACACACATCCGATTGGATTCATGACAAAGCTACTCACTGAAAGTTACACTTTTTAGGATAAACCGAAAACATGTGCAATTAGCTCTTGTTTTTGTCTCACAAAAATCTAGAATTTGCATTATTTGGTAAAAAAAACTGAATAAACATCCTATTATTCCACAGCACAGTGATATTTCATACAAAAAAATGTTGTGTTTTGGCAGACTCCTTGTGAGGATAAAACACATCAAACACATTAACTCACACGGACAGAATCAGTCATGAGGAATTTAAATACTACGCTGACTTGTTAGTGAGAGTGTGTGGCCTTGTGTGGACGTGAGGGAGGGTGGGTGGGGTAGAGAGGGAGGGAGCTGCCTCTCCTCCAAGGAGCCAAGGCGAAAGCTTCAGGGAGGAGAGCCAACAGGCATTCTGAAGCGGGCCAGAAAACTCCGAAGTAATCTCTCTGGCTCTCTCAGAAAGTGTCTGCGGTGGAGTCTCTTAATTTTGAGATTGTTTTGGGCCGAAAAATAGAAAACACCCCTGAAGGATTGCAAATGTGTACAGGGGATTCTGGGTAATCAGTCCCAGGTTTTTTTGGGGGTGAGTGCCTTCCTTTTCTGTGCAGACAAGAAGACTACAGTTACAGTTACTACAGTTATACTACAGTTACCCACAGGTGGTTTCCATTTTAGTGTTTGTAACATCCTCTTGTTCATCTTCGTTGCGGCCTTGTTTTTTTTTTCACTTTAATTTCCACCTTTAGTCTTCTATGAATTCTATAAATATTACATGGAGTGACTCAGAAAGGCTCTAAATGAATGGCTGTTTTTTTATTATTGATAATACACAGCTGTTTTTCCTCGACAACTTTTTGTTTGCAACATAGAGCAAGAATGGACTTGCGGTCTACTTGACAATGCCAATTTCTAAACTGCAAAAAGCATTTGTGAGATTTTGAAACTTCAGTAAGTAGCTGTCACAGGACACCTCCAGCTGTCATTAAGGTGTGGTTCATATGATGCAAACCACTAAAGCATATCACTGTTGTCTTATTTAAGTGTCACAGCTTAAGCTCTTTGCCTAGCAGAGGTTTTTCACATCTAATTGAGCAATGTAGGCAACATTCATCACTCAACCAGCACTCCACCAATGCTGCTATTAAAGACTGCTAAACCATTTCCTTTAACAGCAAGGTCATTTCTCATGCAGATAAGTGTTACTGAGATGTATAGTCAATGTCAGATGAACTTCATAATGCACAAAGCTGAACTGTCTCCACTGAGTTTGTGGTGGTGCAATGGAAGGCATCGATGTTCAAGGACTCAGAGTCAGATGTGTTGTTGTGTGATGTTTTTGGGGGTGGCCTGGGCGGTCTGGGAGTTTTGAGTATTTTGGCTTGGCCGGCACCGCTTTGTACGATGGAGCCTGTTCACACATGGAACCACAGAGAGATGCCACCCACAGCTTCAGGGTCCCTGGCAGGGGCGATTCTAGACCTAGAGCTTTGCTGGGGCATAGGCCCCCAACTCCCAATATATAAAAAAAAAACATTTAAATGTGCGCGCAATATGAATTAATGGCTTTACGTCTAGCCCCCATCATGTCCTCATCCATTTCTTGCCTGTCTCTCTCCTCCTCCTCCTGCCTGGTACTGGACTGCCCAGCCTGTGCTCTTTCTCCCCTCTCTTCTCCTCCTCCTCCTCCTTCTTCTCCTCCTCCTTCTCCTCCTCCAGCATTCTCTCCCTCAATTGTTGTAGCAGCCACTATCCAGCAACATCCAAACACATAGGCATAAGTTGCCCTACTGTATACTCACTGCATGAATTTATTAGGCTTTCATACACAAGAGTAGCTTATTTTTAGTCAAAATTGAGATATACTTCCCTCCCAGGCAAGGGTCCTGTAGTCATCCTGGCAATACTGCAGTTCGTTGTAGCTTAAATAGCCTAATAAAGCCTTCATACTGACTTTTGGTGATAATTTGCAAATGTAGCCTAATAATCTACACAGAATCAGAGTCTGATTTTGTGTACTCTGATTCTGTGTAGATTATTATAGGCTACATTTACAAATGCAGCAAACTTATTTAAGTTTACCATTAAACCACTGATCAAATCACAGCACTGGCTATTACCAGCATAAATGTTACCTTTAATATGGACAATTATCATACCTCCCTCGTCCTCCTCATCTCTCCTCACTGTTCCTTTCCCTCTGCCTCTGTTCAGGAAGAATTGTCTGATGTCCATCTCTGAACAGTTTATCAGGCTATGTTTAGTTTTACAGTAGGGCAGCTTCACAAACAGTATAGGCTACTTTTACAGGACAGCAGTTTTACAGTAGGGCAGCTTCACAAACAGTATAGGCTACTTTTACAGGACTCTCTCTACAGTATGAGATAAATCCTTATTAATTGTCCGCATGTGTGCATGCAGCCTCATCATTGAAAAACAGATGCTAATTATGTGGGCAACATTCTCTAACAGTGATCAACTTGTCATTTTTTTCTGTCAAACAAGTTGTGAATTTGTTGTAACATTAAAACAGGGGACGACTTACTTTGTGCTCAAAGTGATATGACGAGCTCCAGCGGACGAAATACTCGGAAGAATCAGGTGAACAATTTTCATTGGTTGTTGCGTTCAATCTTACCCAGCTACAGAGGTGCTATTTCCTGATTGGCTATTATGGCCCCTTTCTTTTTCCCCTTGTTTTTTTTTTTATTGGCTGGTAAGTGACAGGCTCGAGTCATGACTAAAGCAGGCACGGAGATGCGCTCATGAATGTCATTTCCAGCGAGAGCAGCGCTAGAGTTGTACTGGGGCACTGGAGACTTTTACTAAGGCACGTGCCCCAGTGAATAAGCCCCTGGTCCCTGGGGAGCCATTTTGGGAGAGACGGGAGGATGGGTGCTGGGCAGAAGGAACTCGGCCAACAAGGGGAATCTCCCTGGATCTGCTTGATGCCCAACTGACAGAAAAGCACCCAAATAGGAGTGCCATTTGTGTTGTTTATGTTGTTGCTGTGTTTTCCCATAAATCTCTCTCTCTCTCCATCTCTCTCTCTTTCTCTCTCTCTCTGTCTAAGATTCAAATTCCAAATGCACAACACACATAACAAACAAACAAAGAATCTTTACTCACAAAGGGCCAGGAACAGTAATACTTGATACAAAACTGTGGGTAACATAATCACAATGAACAAGCAAGGTACTGAACAAAACCAAGGGTTTAAAAAGACAGGAGGCAACACAACAAGCGGCATGAAATAAAAACATTTTTGCAGGTACACATTTTGTTTGCTTTCTTGACATACCTGCAATCTTTCACCCAGCCGGCTATACATTGCTGTGTTGAAATTGAAAGGAAAGGAAAGGTGAAGTGGCAGACACACACAAACATGATCAAATAAGAGTCCAGAAAGACACAGGGAACAGAAAATCCAAGATGGTGACACTTTCCTGTTCTCTTCACAGCAGCGCTACTGGGATGATGATTAATGTGCACTCTGGGTGGAGCCCAGAGACAGACGTCTCACTCCTCAGACCCTGGCAGGGCTTTAAACATATCTATCAATGCATTGGATTACAGCTTACATGTGTGCTTATGCTTTTGTTGCCCTGCACTCTGCAAACAGGAGATAAAAACTCAGAAGGCACATGGGTGCAGCGTATCCATGACCTAGTTCCCAGGATCTAGCCCTACGTGAGGTACGATTCAGCTAGGCACAGACTGACACTCACTCACAGGTCATCTGAAGCATAAGACAGGTTTACCGGCAGACAGCATTGCTAATTTAAAAATATATTACCATATTTTCATCATAAAGATGCAAATGTCATCTTAGCATGAGATGGTCAAATCATGGAACCGATGGACACAAACTTTGAATTAACGGCAGACTTCAAAATAGAGTGAGCTAGTAAATGTCAAGCTAGTATTTCTAAACATATGCATATATTTAGCATTTGCTTTAATGGCAATAGGCCGAGTGTTCCATAAAGTCTCACAGTAAATACCATTAATATGTTCTGATCCGGGGCCATGCTTTATTCCTTGCCCTATGTCCAACATGAAAGGCATCAGAAGGAAGTTATTAAAGGAAAGAACACAAATCCTAAATTCACACAGACATAGGTTTTTTTCTCAAGACTGTTCTTATCTAACTGAAGGATACATTTAGGCACGGACTACGTAGAATTCTAGATTTTTTTGCCTTCTCTCTTTTCATGACAACCAGACTTGATTATCAACCTGTCTGATCTGCAGCCAATGAAACAAAAGATCCTTCCCAAAAAACAAAATCTTGTTATTACTTCAGATGCTGCAGATTTTTTATTTGTTTTAATGTTTGCATGCTGTGACTTTGTTTCCATGAAAGCAAGAACCTCTGTGGCATCTTTTTGTTGTTTTTTATCATCATTACAGCACCAGAAATATTATGAATGGTTGACTGTATGACAGTCCAAGGTAAAAATGTAATTTTGACATGGCAAACAAAGAACAAAGAATGTTCCAAATTAGGAGACAACACATCTTTGCTATATGTACAATGATAAATGTAGCTTTACTAGCATTTCCAGAGAAAGCAATGTCACAGGATCAGTCATGGGGGTTTTCAAGTTAGTCCGAATTTTGGTACTGATGGTGATTCAAGTCAATGTCATCACCCTACCCACTTTCACACAAAGACTGCCAGTCGCAAGGGAGCTGTTCTCCATAACTATAGAAGGCCAGATCAACCACACAAGAGCGCAGAAGAAACTCTTTCATTGCATTCGTTCATTCTTTTCATTGCACGACAGACCAGTCGTGTTGCTTGTGGACTATCAAGAACCCATCTGGAGTATCATCTCCTTTTGAATACTTTGTCTTTTACCTGTAACAAACTATAACAATGCATATCTTCAACTACATAACACTATGGAGCAGAAAACAAAACAGATCAATGCCAGTGACCACAATACACTGTCTTGTACACACACAAACCCAGAGTTTTGTTTTAGAAAAGTAATGTGAGAAACACTTAAAGAATAGCTTTACTGCTTGACACACGGAAATAACTGCTTGAATTGTGTAGCATTACATTCACATCTGAGTGTAGGCACTCGGATTTACAAACTATTTTGAATGATCCAGTGTGTGTGTGTGTGTGTGTGTGTGTGTGTGGATAGGGCTCAGGGTGTGCACAGACTTATGTGTTTGTCAGATTGTGGGCTCTGTGTGCGTGAGTGTGTGCGTGCAAGTTTGTTTCTAGCACAAAGATTAGCCGCATGCGATCTGCTTTCCATTATATCGCATGGGAAAACAACGTCCAATTTAATGTTTAAAAAGCCAGGCCCTCTAATTTACAGCCAGGGTAGAGTGTGACAGCAGGCTTAAACACAATTGCATGGTGCTTCAACTTAAAGCACAACAGGCCGTCTGAAGTACCATCAAAGATGACCTCGCAAGAGCCAGAGTGCTGGAGGATATTCCAGATTACACTTAATCAATTCACATATTTTGACCATAAGTGTTGAAAAAAATCAGTGAGGTGTGCTGCTCCTTTATATAAAAAAAGGCAACGTTGAATTGACATAGGGATGTATTTGCTGAAATGTGTTAACATGTCCAGGGGCATTTTTGAAAGATTTTTCAAAATGTACTATTTTTTAATTTGGAAAGGTGAGGTGAGGTGAGGTGTGAGGATGGAGCACCCAGTCCAGTCCAGTCTAGATTAGATGAAGGTGCTGAGTGTGTCATCCCCTGTTTTTTTATGAAAGGTGAGACAAAAAAGTCCTCTTGATGAGACTTTGATTGGCCTGCCAAAATAGTTTTTCTTTCTGATATGCACACAATGATCATGCTCCTTTGTCTTCTAAAAGCATATCATTATTTTTTTTTCCATAAAGATTCTGTGCTCTGGCGTTGGCTTTAAGCCTCTATTGGCAAAAATAACTTGTTCTCTCCTCTCCCTGCTTTGTCACTTGGCGTGCAGAACAGTGATCACCCTGATTAAAGCCACTGGCCAGCAATGTGCTACGGAAATTGTTAAGGAGATCTGACAGGCTTTGCGTCTTGTTCGGCCAGATCACTGTCAGGGAAGAGGCCATTGGGTCACACGGCCGCTGCACCGCGGCAGATCCACCGTGTCCGAACCTGCGCTCCGGAAGAGATAAACACAGCGTTGCTTTCATGCGGTGCCAATGTACTGGTGCGCATTTTGTCTTGTTAACGCGTTTGTTCCAGCGATGCGGCAGACATACTGCAGGTTGATATTGGAGGAATGCTGGAGGTGGGGGAGTCATGACACACACACACACACACACACACACACACACACACACACTCCAGTGCTCCAGTGATACTCCTCCCATTGTCATGCCAACAGCAGTGTCTTCTCAAAAAGCCTAGATGAAGACCTGGAAATGACTGTTATGTCCTCCTCATAAGACTCCCATTCAGCATAACTATCAAGCAAGGGATATTGACATGTAGTGGTTTAGGATTTAACCTTTCATGTCCATTTGAAAGTCCTTAATCTTCCATAGCTTTTAATATGTCACCAGAGGAGTGACCAGACTGTGCTAGACACTGGACTGCTTTTGAAATCCAGCTGACCTCAAATGGCAGAAACACACATTGTCAGACACAGTGTTGGCCTATGAGCATGCAACTCAACATGAGGCTTTCATGGGCGTGTGTGTGTGTGTGTGTGTGTGTGTGTGTGTGTGTGTGTGTGTGTGTGTGAGAGAGAGAGAAAGAGAGAGAGATAGAGAAAGAGATTGAATCTAAGCCGTAAATCCAACAGGGGAGAGCGTAACCGTGCCCGTCAAAGATACCAGAGAGAACCATCCAGACGAATATCTCCCGCAGCTGTCCAGTAAACGTGCAAGGAGAGGATGGGAGAATAAAAACACGGCCTCCGTTAAAGCCTTCCTGTTTTCCCCTGACACACATCTAGTGATGGGAAGGTTAATGCCTGTCGACGTGATACATTCACTCTAGGCCAAATAAACACATCAAAACGCCAGGCGAGCAAGCAAGCAGGAGCCAACAACTTTGATTATCTGGCCCCGGTCTTCGCTCCCATCAGCTGTGGGAGCCGAGCCGACCTAACGTCCTGGAGGCAGCCGGTCGGTGAGCGAGCAGGCTCTGGCACAGGCACAGCTAGGCCAGGTGCTGCACAGATACAAAGGAAACGATGGAGCCCTCCACATTTCACTACTGGAAGGAAACCACTTCCCTGGGAGTAAGAGGGGGTGAGGGGGTAGAAGAAGGGAAAGGGGTGGATGGGGGTGGGGGGGTAATAGTGCTGTGGGAGATTACAGATTTGCCAGAGAGAGAGAGAGGAAGCATGCATGAGGACTGAGTGTGTGGACATGTCTACTAGTGAAACTCTCACTCACTCTCCTTTTTTCATCTCTGGAATACCAGCAAACACCCTTTTCTCTCGCAGCAGGCCAGGAGAGGAAGTGAAGAGGAGGAGACCGGCATTTCCATGGAATGACGAGTAGCCCATGGTGTGACTCCCATCATGCAATGGGACGCGCCAGGGGGCTGCACAGGGGTGGGGTGTCCGGTATTTTCAAGCCCCCTCGCCTGTGTTTTTGATAATCTCACAAGGCCGACTGAGCGTGCTAAATACAGCAACATATCATGACAGATATTGCAGGAGGTGGTCAGAGTTCTTACCTTCCCTTGCATGGCCTAAAGTGCTGTGATGGAACGTGTGGGAGGGGCGATGTGGCCCCAGAGAAGGACACACACACACACACACACACACACACACACCCCTGTGGCTTTGGCTCTGTGGGAACTTCTGAGGGGAAAAGCATATCATTTCATTCCCATTTGTCCGGTGGTCATCATTGGTCCTCTTGGGCCGAGCAGTTGCTAGGGGAGCAGGACACAGAGCAGAGCCTGCACGAAGGCCTTACGGAAAAGCGTAAGCCTGAGCGAGCTACCCGCCCTTGTTTGTCCGTAACTAGATGCTTCCGCGGTCAGCGCAGGGCCGTCTGCATTGAGCTCTGGTTGTTGGCCTTTGAAAGGGACTGACCGGTGGTTTTCTGGTTTTCTCTGTCCCATACTGACAAAAGACAATGATACATTTTGGTTGGTACAGTCTGTGCAAAAACTCTTTTATAAATAAATGCAAGAAAAGTAAAAGAAGAGGAATTTTGTGAGGGGAATTTGGATCCAACATGTGCAGATAGGGTGTGAAGTACAGAAGTGTTCAGCGCATGGCATGAGCCAGTGAATCTTATATCTGAAGGCTGCAGATATGGTACATGCCAGAAAACCACTATTAATGGTCAACTATATATTACAACAGTCTGTGCCGCAAATCTTATAGGTGTGTAGTTTGATTGGAAATGAGAAAGTATGTGTTATTATGACTGTCAATGCAAGAAAGCTTCTCCCAGTGTATTATGTGATACAGAGGAATATAAAAGTCTTTCTTAAGTCAGTGTTATTCATCTCACCTCACTGCAGTCGGCATGGGAGGCACAGAGGAAACATTTAGACAGCCAGAGAACTGACTTCTAGGTTGTAGCTGGTTTCAGACTGACTGAATAGTGTACACTGTGCTCATTTGTGACAATTCATATATCTAACCCCAACCCTGATCTATTCAAGAACAGAACAGAATGGGGGCATGTTTACCCCCCTTTTGGGTAACGTTAACACTTTTAGCGACCACATGTTAGCCATTAATAAATAACTAATGTGTGTATTAGTGCTCAATAAGGTCTGTATTAAGCGTTATTACACATGTACTATACCCTGGAAATCCAGAGTTCTCACGAGAGCTACATTTGAATTTGCTCAGCGAGTGACTCTGGCGACGAGTAATGATGCTCATTACCTATGTCCATGAAACCGAGCTGCACCAATCACATCGGTGTATCTGATATAGGCGGGCCAGAGGCAAACTAAACAGATGACAACAGTGCTGCCCCGTCAATGTCCGGAAACATTGGTCGTAGTGTTATCCAATTGTGTCGACGTCTGGAATTGGTCAGTAAACATTGGTCATAGTGTTATCTAATTACGTGCAGTGATATTTTCAAATGCATGCTTGGTGCCGCCCCTCTAGTTGGACCATTTTCATGACTTGTAGCCTTAATCTTTCGGATTGGGTCTGGTCCTTCAGGCTACATTCGCTAGGTCTTTATTCAACAATTTCTTATTCTTACTCAATTGGTGAATTATTCTTGGTAAATCCTAAATAAGCAACTAGTTGGTCCTCATCTAAGGTAATTAGTATGGATCAAAATAGAATATTTAAAGCCTTTGAATACATTGTGTTAAAGGAACCGTATGTAAGAAAAATATTTCAATTAATCATAAAATGGCCCTGATATGTCACTAGACATTAAGAAATCATGTTCATTTCAAATACTTATATCACTGACAACAGTAGTCTGGCCAGGATATTGTCATTTAAAAAGTGAAGTTGCAGCCCTCAACTGATGTTGATGTTGTGTTTTGTCATGTCATGTTGTGTTTTGGCCTGATGCGCCACCCTCCACCTATCTACTAATCACAAAGTCAGTAGTGTTTTAGCCATCAGGGTTGGCAACCTCGAGTCAGGGGGGAGGGGGAGGGGATACACCGCTCTTCAGTATTTTGAAAGTGATTGCAGTACCAGTTTTGGCCACAATCTTACATATGGTTCCTTTAATATTTTATTGTTCTGTCACTGTAAGTCACATATTCAGACAGTGAATTAGTCTATAAACTCTAAGTCTCTATTTTGAGTCATAGACTATACCAGGCAGTAACCTCACATAGACCAACTAGTTATTTATTAAGGGTTTACAGAGAATAAATTGATTCAGAATATTGGTTAAGAAGTTGTTCAATAAAGACCTAATAAATGTGCAATGGTGCTTAATATAGACCTTGTTGAGCACTAATACATAGACAGATTAGTTTTATATTAATGGCTAACATGTGTTTGCTAAAATAGAGTGTTACCCACTTGAGAATTTAGATTTTTGATTGATTCATTGGTATAATGTCACACACCCTTCAACACATGAAGAACAAAACAAAAAAGAGCTTCAAATCGGACCGAACATGAGAAAAAAACAGAAGTCATGACTTTGAACATCAGCAATTCATCACCAATCACTTTAAATGAATGATGAGTCAAGAGCTTTCCGCACAGCTGGATGATGAAATAGAGGCTGGTATCCAAGAAATACTGCAAGGCAAGAACAGCTTTTAAAAAGCTGTTAGTAGATCTGAGTAATACACTGTGCATAGAACTACATAAAGAAAACGAAAACAGGCTGCACTTAGCTTAAAGGAACCGTGTGTAAGAAATGTATTTCAATTAATCATAAAATGGCCCTGATATGTCAGTAGACATTAAGAAATCATGTTCATTTCAAATACTTATATCACTGACAACAGTAGTCCGGCCAGGATATTGTCATTTAAAAAGTGAAGTTGCAGCCCTTAACTGATGTTGATGTTGTGTTTTGTCATGTCATGTTGTATTTTGGCCTGATGCGCCACCCTCCACCTATCTACTAATCACAAAGTCACTAGTGTTTCGGTATCCGGGTTGGCAACCTCGAGTCAGGGGGGAGGGGGAGGGGATACACTGCTCTACAGTAATTTGAAAGTGATTGCAGTACCAGTTTTGGCCACAATCTTATGGTTCCTTTAACACTGCAAAGAGACTAAGTGAAGCCAGCTCCTATCCCTGTGTCTCCTAATAACACGCTAAAAACTACAATGATATAAAAGTTGCATCCAGCCCATCCTGTATGCTCAGTGTGCTGGAGGATGACAGATTAGGACCAACAGAAACTTTCCACACTAAAAGTTCCTACAAATAACCAAAGGACCAAAGCCCGGACGTTCTCAATAGATGCCATGTAGAAGGCAAAAGCACAATTATCTCAAAAAGTAAAAGGGAATGGCATCGGCTATCTATGGACTCAATGGCTAACCTAACATCACCAAAACACCCTCTTCTGGAAACCAGAGGGGAAGTGTAGGAGAGGTTGACCAAAGATAGCCATAACAAGGGCATAGAGGCTGAAGCCAAAACACTACACAAACCACTACCACAAACAAAAATTGCCGGAATTCTCCTTTAATCGCTGTTTTATGTTTGTTTTCTAAAGTTATTACACTGTCAATATCTAACAACATATCTAATATAACAACAGACGCGATAGCGACATCTAAATGTCGAGCTTCTCTAGTGACAGCCTTTTTGTTGTAAACGAAATAAACCAAAGCACGCTCAGATGACATGAATGACTAGACACCGTTGCTCACATCGTATAAAGCCCGTCCAGGCGATTTGATTGGTCCACACGGTTCTCAAGTTTTCATAGAAGCTTCTCAATGGAACAAGTCCAGAACGAATTTCCCAACATCAAATTTTGTGGGCGGGGTTCAATTCGGACTGGCTTCCAGGCTACAAACCTCAGGCTCTCTACAGAAAAAAAGGCCAAGATCAGAGATGGGTGGAAAAACTTAACTGATGCCCTACAGACCAGGCATAACAGGCCAAGCAAGTTACCTATGTCTAGTCTGTCTACGTTGTAGTTAGAACTAACGACTATGACATCATGTTTACATTCTGTACAAATTAGCCAAAATTCACTGTAATTACACTGGCAGGATATTACATTAATAAACCGCAGCTTTTGCCATCCATGCCAAGCTTTTAGGTTATCCAGTAAAATGCTCAAGGTGGTTAGCCTAGAAATCTAGACGCACCCTAGCGGCGGCAAATTAATTTGCTCAGCCTGTACGTCTAGTACCAAACCATAGGGATTTCTATTGGCTGGCCTTGCGTGGGCGTCATCCAATCACAGCGCTCTATTTTGTTAGAGAGTCTTAAGGCGGGCTTAACAGGATAACGACAGTCCTGCGACAGTGAACAACAAGAAAGGTGGCTATGGCGAACGAAGAGCGGTTGTTTGCTGGCGTCAACTTTGGAGGAGTTGGACTAGTACTTTTCTTTGAAAGTTGAGCAACACAATGCACTTAAGTCATTCCTTTCGAAGAAGGATGTATTTGCCGTTTTTTGCCGACCCGGATAACGGATATGGTCGTGAAGCGCTGGCCTATTGCATGCCTAGGCAGTTTGAAAGACAATTCTCTGCCCGCCCCTTGGATTAAGCGAGGTGAATGGTTCGATTCCAGACTATACATTTCAATGATATAGGATGGCCCGCCAGGCTACAAGGTGGTGTCTCTGCTCACAAAAGGCTTATTTCTCCAAACAGACAAATTCATATCTGTCATACAGTAATCATATGGAATCCATAGTTCACTGCCAAGCACCTTGGCTGATTTTCTTGTTATCTCCAACTCAGTATATTTTAGATCATTGCATACTGTATTTCTTTTTTCTGTATTTGTTCAGAAAGCTATATTGTGTACCAATACAACAAATCCTATATTGTATTTCAGGTATGTATATTTACATTACCTGAGGTACGTAAAAGCCTACTGTACCATCTAAAGTTCAAAGTTCAGAGAGTCCTGCTCAACCACCAACGTAATTTGGTGTGCTTGCAGAAGAAATAAATAATAGCTCTCTCTGGACAGCACTTTACCTCCATAAACATTACTTTCTTTAAACTACATGACTTCACAAATAACCAAATAAATGCAGTCTCTCTGAGGTGCATTTTCTAATGAACCCTGCTACTTTTAGCACAGCGAGACCCAACTCTTCGCCATAACTTTTAACATGAGCAGGCTGTGAAAGCTGGTGGTTGGCAGTTCAAAGCGCGGGTTGGGCTACCAGTAGTCCTGATAAACACAGCACTCGCACTGAGGTTTCTCGTCATGCCTTGAGGCCCTCTGATGCAGTGCTGTCGGCCAAGTTCTGCCATTGCCAACTCTTGACTACGCAAACATCATCGCTGCACCCCACCTTTTAATTTTCACTACTGATGACATCAGTTTAGATCTCCTGATCAAATGGAAAAATTGAGACCTATTTGTGAGGCTGCACCAGACCAAAGTTTCCTTTAATTCCGGTTTGTTTATTCGTACAGACCTGCTTTGAGAAATCAAGGTTGACAGCAGAATGAGTAACAAAGATGATTGTTGCTCTTTCTCTATGTGTCAAACCCCATGGAGCTGGTAAGTGGAGCACAGCACCGGGGCAGTGGTGCAGAAACGTTTCTAAATAAACAGTCTGTATTAGTTCAAAGGTACAAAGGCCACAGTAGACAATAGTGTCCCAACGGACAGTGGGTCCACGTGTCTCCTGTCAGTCGACTTGTCGCTTGCTTTTTTGTAGCCAGTAGGCTATTATGAGTAGAGTTGAATCAACAGAGAACAGCCCTGCCAGGCTCGTAATTAGGGCTGCCCTGTATTTCTGTATGCCCCAGAGATTAGAGAAATGCTTCAACCTATTTGCAGCAGAAAATCAATACACAATGAAATGGTATTTCATTTAGCAGGAATTATGTGTGGTGGTCAGTGTTGACCAACTTACTCAGAGAGAGTAACAAGTTACTTTTCTCTCATTACTCTATTAAAAGGTAATAGGATAAGGAGAAGTAGTAGTAACAATTCCCTCAATTGTGCTCTCGTTTTAATTGAGTAAAACGATTCAGTAAAACGAACACGCAATTTAGTAAAATGAGTGAATGATTTAGTAAAACGAGCACACTAGTCAAATGAGTGCACAATTGACTAAAATGAACGCACAATCTAGTACAATGAGGGTACAATTAAGTAAAACAAGCTCATGATTTAATAAAATGAACACACAATTTAGTAAAAAGGACCAAGCATTCTTTCAATATACAAAAAACTCTTGCAAAAAAACATCTTGGGTTCAATAGCTGAGTACTGCATTATTGTGTACTCATGAACTCATGGACCTCATGAACTCATGAACCTGTAATTGAATGACCAAATAGTGACATACAGAAGGATTTATTGATTAACAATGACCTTTGGTGACCGTTTTCATGTACAGATTTCTGGCATTTTCCTTCTAGAACTTGTCATTGTGTGTACAGCATCTTGACAGGTGTTATGTTTTATTGTAAGTATCAAGCCTTTTATAATTTGTATTTCCTGATGCTCCCTTCATTTTATTCCATTAAGACCTTCATCATAGGTCATGTGCGACATCAACAAACAGCTAAATTCACCTGTTTGAATATGGAACATTGTGCTGGTGAAGTCCACAGTGTGGTGTCCGCAACCCTTCATTGTTGCCAGACTTACTGTACTATAAAAAGAACAGTTTCCAGCATGACAGGCAACATGATAGCGCCTTGTCAGAAGAAATCAAACTCCTGGACAGAGAGAGAGAGAGCTGAACTCCAGATGAGAGAGGCACAAGACGAGAGGGGAGACAAGGAACAAGGCGGGGAGGGGGTGGGGTAAAGGGGGGGGTGGGGTGGACTGTTGTAAAGATGTGGTTTAAGGAGCGCTTACTGATCTATATTTGAAATTGAAAATAAGTAGCCTGTCAATTTACTAGAGTGGTTTGGTTGACTATTGGGAATTAAGGTGAGTCAGGAAGGGAGAGCGAGAGATGGAAAGAGAAGAAGAAACATGAAGGAATGAGAGCAGAGAGATAGAAAGAAAGATAGATGGAGAGAGCCAAAAGACCCCTCCTCCACCTATTCTGATGTGCGACATAATTACAGTGCAGAGACACTCTGACGTCTTAAATGGCCTGCGTGACACACATGGGGAAACCTCATGAGATAAAGCACAAAGAATCATACAAGTATAAATTGGAACAATATGCCCACTGGAAAAAAAGAGATATGCACAAAAGGCAGCTTGTCTTATGTGGGGGGGGGGGGGCAAGATAGACATGGACCTCCACTGCAGTTATATGGTGTTCTTGGTGTACAGTATGCTCCTTAAAAGCATCTTATTCAAAGACTTCAACAAATTTGATCTTTAAAAAGCATGATGATCTGATGAGTCTGGACACACTGTACTTTTGTCAGACATGTGACACGTGAAATGAAACAAATGAGCTATAGCGTTTTCTATCCTAAACAGATGTCTGATTTGTGTTTACAACCTTACTTGTCTATTATTGTCTTTAGACAAAATGTTCCTGAAATCATTCAAATCAATACAACACAAGGCAGAAATCTCCATAGAGATTTACAATGTAAATGAGAAAAGAAAAGCAGATTTGTCCTGACACAAAGTCATTGGGGTGAGGTCTGCCACTTGTCTTCAACCTGAGGAGTCAGGGGACAAAGCATATAGCTTTCGTAGAGTTTTGGAGTTAAATACATGGAGTTTTGGAGTTAAATACATGGAGTTTTGGAGTTAAATAACTGTAATTTCATGATCCATCATGAATTAATACCCTGTTGAGAACATTTTGTTTTAAAGAGAATTCACAGAGATGAGCTTCACTGTGAGGTTTATTTATTTTTGGCAAAGCAATGAAGCTTGCACTCCACTGTGTCTGACAGCGGGACACATTTTGAAAAGGTCATCCAGTTTTTGTTAGGGGGAGAAAGATCTGAATAGGAGAAATCTGAGCACGTCTCTCCACTGACCTTTGGCACTGACTGACATTAGCGTTTTAGGTATAAGTGAGCACAGACGCATGCATAATGCATAGCTATTTCATCAGAAGCATCATTACACACACCCAGTGCCTTGGGCTTCAAAATGAGCATAGAGTGTCGGCTTCTCCTCATGTATGTTTTCTAAGAATTAATGCAAAGGGGTGACTTTCTGCCGTACCTCTGGATTCACTCGTTCCACCTCCATCCGTTTCCCAGTGGCCTGGCAGAGAGTGATTTCCACCCTCCAGCTGAGAATCACCCCAGAACACTGAGCAGCTATAATTATGGTGGAGGGATAAAAATGCTCACTCTCTGGTACAAAGCATTGGTTAAATACAAACAAGCCTGCGAGAAATTATATGTGGAGGGAAGGGAAATATGGTCGACTGGCTTCAGAGGGGGAATTCGGAACGGTGTGACCTTTCCAGGCGGTAAAGACAAGGTGTGGGAACGGGGGGTTGGGGTGGGGGGTGCGTTTCTGCAGGGTGGCAGGTCTTCAACATCATTAATGGAGACATCTGTCTGAGCACCATCAACCAACCAACTCAACAACCACAATGATTTTCATTGTTCACACTATATTATTGTCTGATCATAAATTGTTTAGAAGAGGTATTCAAGGACCTGTGTCATTGTGTCTGATGCGTTGCTTCACAGAACCAGGTTTGGTGTGGCTCAGTTATAGTGCCCACTATAATAGTCACTATTGGGTGCATTTTGTTTGATCTGGGGAGAAACTCTTTTCCTAATCTCATACACATCCTCCCATTGTGTCAGTGTTGTGCAAACTGAAAGTATAGAACTGATATGGTTCCAAGTGGTTATTTCTCAGACGACCAAAGCAAGGCACACCCGGTGCATTCCTTGCATATCAGTTTGGTCAGCATAGAATATTTTCATGTTTTGAATGAGAAGGCAGGCTGGGCACACCACAAGGCTGGTCTCGGTGCCCAGTCCATCCCAGAGGCAGAGAGGTGCCAAGTCTGGGGTGTGGCACCTAGTACACAGAGTACTTGCTGATCAATCTACAGACAGCTACTGTGGTTCACAAGACACCACAGGGAGACACAGGAGTTTCTGGAGCCTAATATCTGTGGCACGGCAGCACGCCTCCATGTTTGGCTCAGGTTCTGTGTGTGATGTGTGGGGGTGGTGTGGGCCCAGCCAACAGCTGGGCCCAACCAGCCACAGATGTGTCCGTCTGGTGTTCAAACGCATGGGTGTTTGTTTGACACAGGATGGCGCCCAGTACTCAAAGGTGGTGTGAGTGTGTGTGTGTACATACCTGTACACGTGTTTCAATCATTTGCTGGAAGCAGGTAACTAACTGTAGTGTTGAGCCTGCGCTGAGCGATGCTTTAGCAGAAGTTGTCCAGTCAGCTACGCAGAGACCAGAGAGCCCCACTGCCCCCCTGAACAATCCATTTATCTGGATATGTATCCTCCCCCAGACAGAAAGACTAACCAGCAGTGCCCAGCACCACCACTGCTCCAAAACCTCAGCTCATGCCCGCGGGACAGGCGGTCAGACAGGGAAATAAGATAGCAGGAGGTATGAAAGCAAAGCGTGGCTTCAACGGAGGTTCCCACAGATCCCTATGATTAACACTGGCACTGGCTCCATATGGGGCTGGGAAATAGATAACATGACATGAGTTGGAGTCAGACACTTTGCTGAATATTTGACTGAACAGCAAAGTATTGTTATTCTTCTTTTTTGTATCTTTTTGGTATATTTTCACAACCTATATGAAAAGGTCAAGAATGCTTTAAACGGGATATTTCAATTGGATTACAGGTTTTATATTATACTGTTTAGAGACTAAGGATAGAAAATATGCCATTGAAGTCTTGAGCATTATATCAGTATCACTTGCTTCATTTATAACATGCTGAAGGAAGAGGAGTACTATCTGACAGTATAAACTCTGTGACAGTTAAAAGAAACAGTTGGGTGTTTTTGAGTACTTTTCCTCAGATAATAGGTTGATTATAATTATTTCACTATAATAATTGTAATAAACAATATTAAAAAACAAAATAATATCATATGGGGGTGTATTATTTTAAATGTCGCTATACTACAGAACTACTACTACTAATCTTTGATTACTGAATGCCGATAACAAGTACGCTGTAAGAGATGTTAGCTTATGGTGAGAGACTTATGGACAGGAACTATTTAGGTAAAAAAAAAAAAACAATCTCCCTTAGTCCTTGTTTTGTCTGGCTTGTGTGTTGTTAAAACAGTGCTTCTTTTTCAATCAATGCTTTGTTAGGCTGTACAAGTGGTTGAGAGGAAAAAGGCAGTAACATCACCCTTCAGCTGTTTGAATCACACATCTGCTCAAGTGGACCTTTGACTAAAAACCAACCTTGCCACTCTGTTTGCAACAACTCCACAGCGCCCCCCAGTGGGCATGACGAGGACACACGCACCAGAGTTGACAGCCCCAGGAAACAGCTGGTACAGCAGCAGGAGTACTATTGGGTTATATTACTGGCGAGGAAAACAAGTAAGATATGATGTGAGTGTTATTTTGTTTCACTGAGGTCACATAGCATATGCAGCATAATAATGCATAATATGCCTATGGCAGTGACATCATAAAACAGAAGAGACTAATCTAAACACAGTTGTTTTCTGGATATATTCTGCATCCTTTTGGTCAGACACATCACTCTACTGGTTAAAAAACATGAATGTCTAAAGTGGTTCCATATGCTACCACATGCTGCCACCCACTGGACACCCAGACTCATCTTTGCGATGGCTTGAAGAGAGGAGTCTAGTGGAAATGATTCCTTTTCTCAAAAAGTTATTATGCTTTAGTCAATTGCTGGAGCTGGAGCAACAAAGCACTTGTAGCTTTTTAGGTCCGTGTCTAAACTGTGATTTCTTTACGTTGTCAGCCCATATAAGTCTTAATTTCTAGCTTCAGTTAGTGTTTTATGAGTGCTAGTGTTTTATGATTTTCCTGCTAGTAAGAGAGAGTACATATAAACCCCTACTGTAAAGAATGGGTGAATGAATATTTTATTTTTATTGCATCTTTATTTTTTCACGAGCCAATATTTTACCATAAAAAAAAAAAAACACTGGCGCAAGTTTTTCAGGTTTTATTGTTGTTTTTCCATTAAGCACTAGTTTATCCAACTTAAGTGCCATTTTACACATACTGTTTAGAGTCAGAATGATGTGCATACTGTGATCAAGTGATCTTATCAAAATTACATTTACAATGAGATGGAATCTTAAAGCAACACCAAAGAGTTTTTTGTACCTTAAAATAATGTTTCCAAAATCGTTTCAGTGGTTCATCAACTTGTAACAGGGTGAACAGCACTTCTGCATTCGCTTCGCGGCCCTCTATCGGCTATAACCGCACTATGTAAGTTTGCCAGATCGGGTAGCGGATCTGTAGTTCGATGGAATGAGACATAAGAAACTATAAATTTGACTTGCGTTTGATGTCGCAATACATCGTACTTTCATAAATCATGCAACATATTCTACCTTGTCTGTGGACATTGTTATTTGCAAAGCCGGTGAATAAACAAATAGCGTGCGTGCGAAAGAGGGAAAGTTCTTTGGTGTTGCTTTAACCTGTTTGCTTATTATTTGAATATTTCTGGAATAATGTCCAATTCCAGTAAAAGTCTGTGGCTTTGAGTGAGAAAATTGGTCATATGCCCTTGTGTAACAATAATCTACTCTCCAAATATCCCTATTACATAGTACCTGTACCACCTGATAAGGTAACAGATAGGAGCATTATTCCATAATAAAGATGCGTTTAAAGATGCAAGAGGTAGCAAAGCAGTAAAAGACAAAAATGAGTGGCAACATTTAAAACAGTGGTTTGAATTGCCAATGAATGTGAAAAGAATATCCTTCGTATTTTTCTTTCATATTCTTAATTATATTTTTCTTTTCATATTTTTTGCTGATCATTTCTTGTTAAAAAAATAATACCTGGTATTCACTCCTGGTAGGTGCTGGAATTGTCTTTAAAGATAGTTTTTAGTCTTATTTCATATATAAATGCATTTCAAGTGCATTTTTTATCAGAAGCACTTCTTGTAAAAAGGGGTGACAAGAGCATAGACCTGGAATGACCATCCCATCATGACTTCTGTATCATTTGAAAACTACTTTCAGACATAAAAAGAGGTCATAGAATACAATAAGGCACAGAATCAGACAAAATCCCATGTCTGAAATACATCTGCTCATATGCAGACTAAAATAACAATTATATTGCTTTTAGCAATGTCTAACAGCTTCATTAGAACAATATCACTAGTAAAAGAGGTAAGAAAGCTTTGACAAATTAATCCAAACAAAAGCAACATTTGATATATAGTCGAATAATTGCACTCACCCATAATTGGCTTTTCAGTTAACTGTAAGTATTTGTTGATATTAGTTCTCAAATTCAGATTGTATAAGGACACTATGGCATTAGATCCATGCCATAAAGTTTATTGCAGTGCAATCCATAAAAAAGTCCACAGATGTAACCTGAGAAGAAGATTGAAGGTCACATTTCCCTTTGACCTTCAAGCTACAGGTAGGTCATCTGAAGAGATGTTCTGAGCACCTGAGAGAAGAGGTTCTGTCTCTTCAGAATCGTCTTCTCTAAACAAATTCACCAAGCTACAAAGAAAGAGAAAAGAAACACACACAGCCAAGGAAACACATCATGACTCAGCATTTTTCACACCCAGTGAGGATGTGTGTGAAGACATGTTGAGTCATCACACATAATGCATTCTCTGTTCTATAAATACCGATCATACGGAGCTGGGACACCAACGTCATAAGTGCAGAACTGTAGCTGCCCATGCTATAGAAGAACACATTTTTTTTCATTCTAGGCATCACCCAGCTTTGGTAATTTAAAGCCTGACTGCTGTAAGTTTTCCAGCTGGTTAACCAGTTAGACCCACACAGACCTGATGATGAGAGACTGGGTCTGCAGAGTCATATGACTGGTCAAACTGCATTTGGTCTAACTGAATCACACTAGCTGATTAAAAGCATCTGCCCTTATTTCCTGAAGCCAGATCCCTCGACATCTACGTATTTAAAAGTATGAGGAACCTGGTGTGGGCCGAAACTCATGAGAACGCAGAATTTGCAGAAGAAAATAATTAAAATAAGTAGATGGAGTAGAGGGGATCTCCTCACTTTCTGGGGAAGCCCCAAGTTCCAAGCAGGTATTATCAGCAAGAAATTCAAAATCAAATGACCTGTCAAAGAATTACTTCCTCCCAAAACAATATCACAACATTTGAACAGTGGCATTCACAATTCTTTGACGCAAACATGGTCAAAAAAATCATCATAACTTACCCCAGCATCATCATGGGTATGATGCAGAGACTGGCAGCCAAGAGGAAATTGAAGCCAGGGTACCAGGCAACAGTAGTGGCATAGATACTGCTGAACACCGCTATGCCAATATTAGTGCTCAAGCTCTCCAGAAAGGCCACACAGGCAAACAGTACTCCTGGAAGAAACACAAAGGCATGTTCAGAAACGTGCATTTGGCTAATATGACACACAATCCATCAGTGGCATCATATGCAGAACATTTAAATATTCTGAAGGAAGATGAGTAAACGTTATTAAATCAATTTTTCATAGCAAAGATTAGTTAGGTAGTTAGGCCACGGCGATTTAAATCTTTCTTTGGCTTTAGTTGGGTATCTTTTAGCAACTGTCTGTATGTATATGTAGGTATCCTATATGTTTAATGTCTAATGTAATGTTGGAACCTGTACCAAAGAGCTGTACTGAGAACAAATTCCAACAGCCTGGCTGTGTGGTCATTAAATTAATCAATCAATCAATAGTAGCCGAATATCATGGGGTAGTGTGGCTGGACAGTAGGCTAGTGACACTGGACAGTGTTGCAGGACAGTAGGAGTGCCGCACGACAGTAGACAGTAGGCAACAGCAGTACAGTACCACTTTTGCTCCTACTGACATATGCCTTACAACCATACATTATCAGTGTAAAGTTCAGTTTATGTTATTATGTAAGTGAAAGCTAAGATACATTTCAAAGTGCCATGCAGACCCTAGTAAAGGATTACACACGATTACATTTTTTACTGTGTAAAAAAGTATTTTCTCTTATCAACAGGAGTGTTATGAGTCACTGGGGAAGAGAGGCCTGTTCAGCTGGAGTTAAAGTTAGCCACTCAAAACCTCTGACTGAGCACAAAATCACAAATATCCACTTAGGTGAGCTGGAGTATACTTACCTTGGTTAGATTTGGAGATGACCTTTGACATCATTGAGCGCATGACAGGGAAGGGCATAACTGCTAGCATCATGGGTATTCTGGCTGAGATACAAACATTATTGTTGACACTTGGTTATGAAATACATGGACTAAAGGTTGCTTTCAAAGGAGTCAACCAAAGATCAGTAAATTAATGCAGCATTAAAACCAAATTACCTTGGTCAATACAACAATTATCACTGCAAATACTACCATACAAACTCATCAAAATAGTCAAATAACATATGAAACTAGAAAAGCATTTCCCGAAGGAAATACAGTGCATGAAAATGCAAAAAATATGATGTAAAATATCATACAGAGTAAAAACAAACTATATTGGTTGCTAGGTAGATGAGGTTTAATATAGTTAGAATGACTGAACAGCTAAATAGGTGGATAGTTTAAATGGTTAAATTATTTGCTAGGTAGATGAGGTTTAATATAGAATATGGAATGACTGAACGCGGAATATCAATCGAACGCGGAAATTGTCGAACGTTTTTCATGCACTGTAAGAAGAATAAGCCTAGGAAGAACAGTACAGTGCATTTTCATGCACTGTAATAAATGATAACTAAATTCCCCATTGGTTTGGAATGGGTTTTAACTGGTATAAACTATGCTGCATAATTTTTATAAGTCACATGAAATCTTAAATCTAATAGATGATGAATCTGGACATGAGGTAGCATGTAAGGGCCAATGGGGTGTATGGGAAAGCATTAGTCACTGGATATCTAACCTATTTTCCATCATAGAGCCCTCTTTCATAGAGATCTGGAGGGACATGTGATACTGCACCTCTGCATTTAACCATGTTAATCATCTCTGCCAGAATCTCTTTCAGCCATATCGTACACACAGCATAGTATGTCATTGGTAACGTGTCAAGTCTGAATATGCTTAAGCAGGGGCGACAAATTTGAAAATTTGTCAATTTGGCTTATCTTGTGACTTAGGATCAAACGTACTGCACTTTAAGTATTTTCATTTGGTTTGTAACAGGCAAGGATGCCTGAAATCATGTCTTTGATGATTCCACTGAAGTAAAGGAATGAACAGTGGATTTCAGATTGAGACTTAGTATCATAATAAGATTGGTTCTGGGATATGTGAATGTAAATACTCTTGCATCCACAGACTAAGAAAACTCAAAACATCATGTGATAGACTGACACAGTCAAAACCCAGAGGGAATAACAATCCACCAGTGACGCTGGTGATTTTCTTGTGGTCTGGATGTTTTTGCAGAACTTACCCAAGAACATCATTAGAGTGGTTTTAGCAAAGGCAACAAACACCAGGCCTGAACAGAGTGACAGCATGCCAATGAGGACAATAACCACATCGGGCAGACAGCGGGACAGCAGAGACACTCCAGCGAAGCTGGTGAGGAAGACTGTGGTGGACAGGGCCGACCCATAGCCAATGAGGATCCCACTCCAGCAGAGTGGTTCGTTGAGTTCGTATAGAGTAATCATAGACAAACCACCCATGTCGGCGAAGGTGTACACGGAGAAAATAGTGATTAGCAGTCCCAGTAGGCAGTTCCTGTTGTGACTGCCTCCCACAAATATCTGTTGGACCCCCTTCACAAGTTTTTGCATGGCCATGCCACAGCTCACTCCTTCTGCTGGGCTCTCCACTACCCGGCTCTCTGCTAGGATGAAAATGGTGTAGAGCAGGTTGGCCAGCTGGAATAGGGCAGCGGTGAAGAACGGCCAGTTGAAGCCCGCTGCCCGTAGGAAGTAGCCCGTGGAGATGGAGGCCACGCCAGAGAGCAGCCCGATCACCATGTCCACTCCGGCCATGCGCATCATCTTCTGCTTGCCGTCCTCACACATGTCGGCGATGTAGGCGAAGCAGCCGCCCAGCATGGTGCCGACGCCGCCGAACAGCGAGCTGACGAAGGAGGCCACGATAAGCAAGTACAAGTTGAGCTCAAAGAACGACACAGCAAGGAAGGCCAGGATGTACACCAGGGAGCCCACCAGAGGCAGCACGATGGTGATTTTGCGCCCGCACTGGTCACTGTAGGATACCAGGACCAGAGTCACGGTGAGACTGGGGATACTGGAGAACAGATCAGAGTAGAGAGAGAACAGAGATGCTGCTCGCTGAACCTCCTGGAACATAAAACAGTTCAAATCACCAATTAGCATCACAGTTAATAATGTGTTGCAATAATGTAATAACATAACCACACTCATCACACAAAATGGAAGATTGAGTTTTTTTCTCTCTACACCTGTGCACAGAGAAGTAATCTAAGTATAATCAGAGAATGTAGAAGGGCTCTAGTATAATCGAAAGAGGAAGTAGGTGACCTGGCATTTTGTGTAACGTGAAACTCCTGACATTCTACTACCACACAAAAAATAAATAATCCATAACCACTAAAGGTTCTGGATTGGAATGAAAGGGCTTAGGCTACACCAGACACTTTGATCAAGTTGACAGTTTTGACAGCTAATTTTAAGTCAGCTATAACTACAATCAATACACATGGTCAATACTCTTATGCTTCATCATAATTCCTGTATTTTATTTTTGACAACGAAGTCAGCATCATCAAGTTGTTTAGCCTACGACTGTTTCCTCCATTTCAGACAAGTCTCAACCTGATATTCTGCTGTTGTCATGGTAGACATGTGGTCAGCGATTCACAACAGGACTGATAGGCTACCCGTGAAGCTTACTGTGAAAATTCTGCGACGCCTATGTCAGTTGCATGAAATGCTAACATGCGACAGTCTGACCAACCTAGTCTACATTTTACAATGCATCACTAATGTAGGGCTTAACCTGCTTTTCAAGAGTCACATGCATGTATACAGTGAACATAGAAAGCACATGATGTTAAGTTAGGAGGACTCACTGCATGCTGGTTCGAGTGATTGCTACCGTTGGTGGGAGTGCACCGCGAGTTGTCCGACACAGGATAGGAGCTATTTGTCAGCTCTTGCCACAACCGGCGATACACATATTGCTGCACCAGTGGAAACACCAAAAAAATGGCGAATGCGTAAATGGCAACAATAGGTTCCACAAAGTACAGCCTCCTCATCCTTCCAAATGTTGTCTCACCGTTCTCTGCAAAGAAGAAGGGATTGAGAACATTTTGTCCCCAGGTAATGAAAGTGCAGGTTTAAAACCAAGCTCTTATAACCAACAGGTAATGTAGTAGGGCTAGCTACTGTAAACAGGCAAATACATTCGTTGACTTAGGCATATTATCATTTAACAGCCGTGAGGCCAATCAGGTAAATTACAAGATCAGTTCCGAATCATAAAAGTTGATGTTTAATGTTGCAATTGAGAAATTATCCTCCCTTCCACACCGTGAAAAATAGCCTAGCCTAACCTAACGTTACAGCAGCATCAGTTTGACCTCATGCAGACATCATACTAGCCCTAAGTTATCAGACTCTGAATCGTCCTACCTTTTAATTCCTCATTACAATAAAGTCACCTCTGTCCAACAGACGTCCATGCTGTAATGAAGCTTCCAGTGCTCTGTTTACGAAATCCTTCAGTAGGCTATAGCCTACCTTATGAAACAACATTGGTTCTAACATTATCTGATTGGACCGTTCGATTTAAGGCACGCCCCCTCGTGGGGCTGTTCAACACCACACTTGCTATTTGAGACCATCATTAGTTGTAAGCTACTTGATGTGTAGCCTAGACCTAGAGGAGAATGTGGATTTGGTAGTGATATGTACTCTTGACTGTGACCTCTTAGTGTTGACGGAAGCCCGTTAAGTCGTATTATTGATAATGATCACTTATGATGTTCTTTTACCAGGTTGAGTATGTTTCAGTGTGACTTGTCATTCTACTTAACCACCTCTTTGTATGACGTTCTGATGGGATGTTGGACTGGCTCCAGCCAGTCCCTAACTGGCTATATCCTTACCCGCACCTGTTCTGGTTTATACCTGATGAAGACCTGAGTGGTCGAAACGTTGTAACCTACTATATAACTGGGAGTGTTCGGATATCTTTTCTTTTTTATATTTGCTAGTATCCAGCACCAGATTTTTTTTATAGATGTGCATACATTACACTATACACTCATGATCAGAGGACCATAGAGGGCGAGATAGAGCTGTTACTGTAAGAGACCAGACTGCCGCTGCATGGTCTGCTAACAAATGCATTGGACATTGAACAGTTTGAACAGAACCATGGCCTGCACAAGAAGTGGCATATTGTGGGTCTACAATATGAATGAAGCTAATAGCTTGGCTTGTAGCCTATGGTTTAGTTTCGCATTCAGTCCTAGCTGCTGAAATTTGTATGCATAAACACTTACACCACTTACAAATTCTAGTTCACTTTTATGTTCCACTGAGCAAAGCTAATGACATTCAAATTCAGATTTCTGCCAAAAAGGTAAAAACACTTCCAAGTTATGATTTGTTATTTACATGTAGAATCACTGATTTGTGTTGAGTTGTTTTGTATTTGGAAAATGGGATTAGTTATCAAAGTTGAGTAGATTTGGATACACCAGACATTCTTTGGATACACTCAGTAGGGTAATTGGGTTACAAAATGACTGTTTTGAACGCGTCGCATTTGTAGTCTTTCAAACGAGATTTGTGCCGCTCGTCACCCGTATGCGGAAACTACGTAGCAGATCTTAAGCAGTGGGTGGGTGGGGATTTTGTTAGCTGGCTACATTTGTTATCATCCTGGATACTACTCGGCACTGACAATCGCCGGGGGGAACGGTGACAGGTACCTTGGTACCGAATTAAGTACCAAATTATGTTTTCTCTCCATGGGTTTGAAAGGGACAAACTGCTCTGCCGTTTTAAACTGAACTAAAATAGCAGTGGTAAATAACCTTTATACAGCAGCACGACCGACTGCGGTGGGGACGAGGAAACTGTAAGCTCAAGGCATTCCTCTAGCTGGTTAGCTATGGCTTAGCTAGTGAAACCGAACAGGCGAAATATCCATCTGATGTTAGCAAGCTAGCCTGCTAGCTGTTTATCTGCTACCATTCCCTCCTGCTGAAAGACCTTGGCAGGTTAGCTTGCTAGCTGGTTAGCACTATAACGTTAATGTTGCGATGACTGCACTGTTGGAAAGCACAGCATCTTGCCACTGATTTGCATTTCTTAATAAATATAGCCCGATGGCTATGTTCATACATGCACTGTTTTCATTGTTATGTAGAAATTACATCGTTATTCAATACATGCTTCCTTGTTAGCCCAGCGACGTCTGGTTTTAGCCAGGTAATGTTAGCCAACAAGGTAGCAGCACCATCGTTTTCTCTCTCCCATCCCATCATAAGCTTAGCAAACGTTACGGTTTGCACTGACTTGCCCACCTTATTTGTTTAATGCTGCAGTTGCCTTTTTGCCAGCAAATGCTTTTGTGCATGAACACTGCAGATGTTGATTGCAGAATTTAACATTTAGTATTCAGCTAACCCTATGTCTGTAACATTAATCATAGTGAGCTAAATGGTCAGCATACCATCAGATTTACAGGCCATTGATTTGATTTAAAACGTTTGGCTTCGCTGAGAATGTGGAGCATAAGATTGATATCAATGATGCAATTCAGGTGTCTCAATCCGTAAAATATGAAACAAGCTGAACACATGTTTGACAGCCTGACTATTCAGGCTCACGTCTAGGCTATCTATTCCATTTTAGAACATGTTGATGATACTGATGATAGAGAGCCATTAGCAATTTTGAAACTAACAAATGAAGTCTGCTATTTTATTATGTTTACTGGAATAGTGCATGGATTTGTCACAAACTAGTAATACTGTGGTATGTGGAAAACGAATACCGTGTAGCCAAATTATGGTTATCATACAGTCATGTAGCCTCTTCGGATACCTATTTTCCCCAGAGTCTGGTGTTATTGCCTCGCGGTAGGAGGCTTGAAACGGTCCCTAAAAACATACGCTGCGTGCATGCTATTCCATGCCACTTGCACGGAATGGGCTAACTGGACAGTTAGATTAGCTAAATTGTAGTTGTTTCACTCTGACAGTTGTTGCCCTGAATGAATACTACTCGGAAAGACCAAGGTGGTAAAGTGTCCAGCATAAGCTGTTGTATGTCATACTTTGCAGTACCTCACAGGGTTGGATCTTGAATTAAATAACCTATTAATCCTAATCAGACATATCTTTTATGGATATTTGTCTATTTGCTTATGTGTAGGCTAATGCTATTATGTTTTCCATTTTGATCCATAGGTGTAAAACAGGATCCCTCATCATAGTTTAATCATGGCCTTCAGCAAAGGTTACCGTATTTACCACAAACTGGATCCACCCCCCTACAGTGTCATCGTGGAGACACGAAATCGAGATGAGTGCTTGATGTTTGAGTCTGGGGCTGTCGCAGTTTTGTGTAAGATGTCCTACTGTGAATGTATTGTGAACTGTTTCATGTCCATCCCTCTCATTGATTTCTGCCAGTAGTCTATATGTGTCAAAATATGCACCTGGTATTTTATTCAGATATTTCCAGTAATAAGAAGCCACAGGGCTTTTTGATAGTCTGCAGTGCATGCATGGTAAAATATGCCTGTCTGCTGCTATTGCATAAACTGCATGTCGTTGTTTTGCATGCCACTCAGCTGCTGCAGAGAAAGAGGCCATCAAAAACACATACACCAAGATGCTGGATGCGTATGGCATTTTGGGAGTTCTCCGCCTCAACTTGGGTGAGTTAGTAAAAGCTTCTCCTTTCCTGTACTCTGTTGTCTGGCGAATCCTGTTTCCATCACAAAGCTAAGCCATGCCACTACCAACAGATTAAAATGACATCACATGATACAGTAAGATATAAAGAGAGGAAAGGGTTTAAATCAGACTTAAACAATGAATGGGCCCTAAAAGGATAAGGGTAACATTACATGACCAGGTAGGGAGTTATATGCTTCTTGCTTGAGTGGCTTCCTGATATACAGCACAGCAGAAAAAATGTGTGTTATCTCTTCCTGTTCAGCTCCATTCAAACAGTAGAGGGACGCTAAGTAGTGTTTGGTTGCCCACTACGTATACAATCACGGGAACCTCCTACTTCAGTCAGTGTTTACAAATAGTAGCACTTGTTTGTATTTAGGTGTTTGAGAGTGTGCAAGACAAACTGCCTTCCTTATAAACAATTCTCCCTCTCCGCCTCCCCTTAACCCCTGCAGGAGACTCCATGCTGCACAGTCTTGTGGTGGTGACCGGTTGTAGCTCAGTGGGGAAAGTCCAAGACTCCGAGGTGTTCCGGGTCACAGCCACGGAATTTGTGTCCCTGAAGAATGACCCGTCCGATGAGGACCGCATATCAGACGTTCGGAAGATCCTCAGCTCGGGGAACTTCTACTTCGCCTGGTCGTCCACTGGGGTCAGCATGGACCTGAGTCTCAACGCCCACCGCAGGATCAAAGAGGACACCACAGATAATCGCTTCTTCTGGTGGGTTCTGTTTCTCCAGACGGCACTGAAATGCCTCGTAATGCATCATTGTTGGTAGGCGCCTGCACTATTCATCACTCCTATGCATGTTTTATGTACCAGATGGGAGTGAAATATCATTTTTTGGATCCCAGCGAATTGATAAGAGTTGTACTGCTCAGCTGAGCTCAGAGGAACTAGATCACTTGTGCCTTTTACAAATCAAGGGGTATGAAATGGTGCCTTTATTCTGCTTAACTCTGCATTGTCATATTTGCTCACAGGAACCAATCCCTCCACCTCCACCTGAAACACTACGGGGTGAACTGTGACGATTGGCTCCTGCGTCTTATGTGCGGTGGCGTGGAGATCCGCACCATCTACGCGGGCCACAAGCAGGCCAAGGCCTGTGTCATCTCCAGGCTGAGCTCGGAGCGGGCCGGCACGCGCTTCAATGTCCGCGGGACCAACGACGACGGCCAGGTGGCCAACTTTGTCGAGACTGAGCAGGTGAGACTCACACGGACACTGCGTCCAGTGTTGTTCAAATGCTCACGAGTCACAGCTGCTATCTTTTCCCTTGTGGGCTGCCAGGGGTTCAGTATTTGAGTTTTGAGCGATAACACGATAAGCAGTCATGCACCTGTTTCCCTGCATGTCTCTGTGTTATTGACTCAAACAGATAACATCAGGGTTCAGTCTGGGCCTTATCTCATTTCTGTGATTTCCTCTTTTTATACTCCTTCACTTCCTCTTAAATCCCATTACAGAAACATGCACAAGTGTCATTTGTGAAATGTATAAGTGTCATTTGTGAAATGTAAGAAACTTGCACATTTTGTTGACATTTCACTGTCTTTCCGCCTCAGGTCATTTTCCTTGATGACAAAGTGTCCTCATTCATTCAAATCCGTGGCTCTATACCACTGTTCTGGGAACAGCCTGGCATTCAGGTAAGGGGCTGCTCTTTGATGCTTTTGGAGGCCTTTGAATTGTTCTGCATACATTACATACTGCTTCTGACTAATACATCGAAAAAGAATTCAATTCAGTGTACTAAAACTTTTAAGTATTCTTGAAGGCTTACCCTAGCATGTTCTGTGCTTTAGAGCATAGCGGCAATACTTATGCTTGTTACTGTTCATGTCATCAGAAAAAGTCTATTCAGGGGATATTGTTTCATCTGAATCAAAATCGCCAATCAGGCGCAGCAGGAGAGGAAGTGAACCCACACCTGGTATTTGGATGCTGATACTGTTTGTTATAACTGGTGAAGGCCTGTTCTATTGCAAGGGCTTTGTGCAATGTCAGGGAGGAGGGGCAAGCAATTGAAAATGAGCCAGATGTCTTCACTTCCTCTCTTAAAGGCACCCTGATTGCCAAATCTTATTGAAATGTCAGTTAACAAGTCCCGATCTGTTTGTGTCTCTTCCTTGACATTGCACAGAATACTAGCTAGTCGTCATCAGACCTGAGTTTGTAGAGGGCTTTGCTGTTTTCTCTTAACTTGTTTCTGTGGCCTTTCAAGAGTTGGAAACCTATCATTTAGATGTTCTTCTTTTTTTCTCTCTCATGTATGACGGGCAAACGATTATCTCTATCGGTTTGTTTTGTGGACAGTAAAACTTTACAGTTTTTAGTGTTGTCGACTTGCTATAAAAGTTTTATGTGATGACTATTGTTAAAGGTTGTTAAAGAAATATGAACTCATCCAGACCGTGGTGGTCAGACTGCAGTCTTTTTGAGGCACGCTTCACAGGCCCTCCCTGTCACCTAAGCTGCCGCCATTGACGCTAGTATTGAGATTTCATAAAATATTTACAGCCCTGTTGTTCAGCACTGAAGGGGGAAGAATAGTTGGCTCGAGCGAAGCATATTATAAAGGCCCCATAAACAGGGAATGTTTGCCGCCTGTTCTTACTTAACGTCTTCCTGGGCAGAATTCATTTCCTGTTGTTAGACTCCACCACTGGACTGCACGTAGTGGGGGAGAGGGGAGGGACAGAGCAGGTGGGGGCAATGGGGGAGTACCTGTTATCCCCCCCTGTAAGGTAGCGCGTGCCAGGCTGCGGAGATGCTGCTGTTCTGTGAGTCGTGACTGGTGTCTGCTGTCTCAGAGTGACTCAGCTACACTGATCCGTGTCTGAAGAGATGGGCGGCCTTAACAAGATGCATTTTGAAGAGGGAGAGGGAGGGAAAGAGGCAGACAGGCACACACTCTTCACACAGCAGCAAATTACCTAGCCTATGCTATGCTCTAGCTTTCACTTTAGCAGTAGGAGGAGCACGCATATTTCTATGTCTTTGGTGGCTGGCTGTATTTTTCCATTCTGCGTATCTCACATAATCTTTATTTTGTTGCATAATGAATTATTATTCTTAAATCCTGAGTGCTGATATTATATGGTAGCAAGTAGTTAAGTGTGATATTTGCATAGGAGAGGGAGAGGGCTGGGAATGGGCTGTGATGTAACTAAACCAACAGACTTGTCTCTGATCTCTCCAGTGAAGAAGACCATTGTCCTCTCTTGTTGTTGACACAGTGCTCTCGATAGTCTGACTTTGCATGCGCCTACATTGTTCCTCCTGCACAAACTTTTCTCATAGGGCTACTGTAGTTTCACTTCGCCTTTTGGTTCAGTCTCTGAGCGTACCAGATACCTGTCTTCTGTGTTCATTTTTCCTCAAGTTTCCTCTTGGATGGAGCTCAAACAATGTCAGTGACCCCCCCACACTCTGTTGTGTTTGTGTTTTTACCGTCTTTGTGTTTCCTTGTCCTAAGGTTGGCTCTCACCGTGTCAAGCTGTCTCGAGGCTTTGAGGCGAACGCACCAGCTTTCGAGAGGTAATTAAAGAAGCATGCTGCTCCCCACTGGCTGGTCCAGCTCCGCTCCAGCTGGGCTGGCAACACTCCAGGGAGGGAGGGAGGGAGAGAGAGAGGGAGATATAGAGAGAGGTGCTCAGATTCACCACAAACCTCTCCGCTGTTCAGGCACGCACTGTAGAGGGTGCTTGCACAGACACACACCAGTAAACTCCACCCTAAACAAGAATACACATGCAGCCCTGGAGTATCCATGCCCTCCACAACTACCAGTCCACTGTACCCAACCCCTGAGGCTCACTTAATACCACATTCCAGAACTGCTGCATCTCATTGGTTGATGGCCCCGTCACTCACTATATACATTTAAAGCCTCCAGTGAGGTGAAGGGCGTATGAAGGACATGCTTGTTGACTAATGCAGCTTGAGGATCACCCCTCACCCACCACCCCACCCCCATTCGTGTCTGCATCTCACATCCACCCCCATGGAGCTGGATGAATTATGGAAAGATAGGAGGTCCTCCTCTCTTGGCATGGCCACCCCAAGGAGAGGCCATACACGCTGTGCTGAATGCAGTCTCCAGCTCCCCTCCTCCCCCTGCTAGGGAACAGAGCAGAGATGGACAGCTCTGATTCCGCATGAGTCACCCAGCACTGAAACCCCACTGCGTGCTGAGTCAGTGTTTTGTGCTATAACAGATTTCAAGGCCCTCTGTCTCACTTTCTCCAACTCTGCATGGACTGGGCCTCTCTCTCTCTCTCTCACACTCTTTCTGTTTCGCACTCTCTCTCACACACACATACACACACATGCGAACACACATACACACACACGCACGCTATATTTCACTGTCTCTTTCCATTTAACCCCCCCCCCCCACACACACACCCACACACACCCACCCACACCCACACCCACACCCACACACACACACACACACCACCATCACCTTTTTCTGTTCCTCCTTTTTCCTCTCTTCCTCAAACTTGTTGCCTCTTATATCGAGCTTGTCCAATTTCTTTCTTTATTTTAAATATCTGACATTATGATGGATTGCCTAGAGCACAGAGGTGAGAGTGATTTTGTACACAGAGATTAAATATGTAGTACATGTAATTTCCACATTGTTTAATCAGGGCTTACAACTTTCAGGCACTGTGCGCGGAATTCAGGCATGGGCTGGGCCGTTAACGATTTGAAAATAGATCATTATATTATTACGGCTTGGAAATTGTCTGATAACCTCTAGCACAGCAATGTTCCTTGCTTTAAGCCTGTTAAATACTTGCTATGGACAGAGAAAAACTATGTTGTAGTGATGAATGATGTGTTCTAACTGTGGTGTTATCAAGATTTAAAAATATGTCGCTTCTCATTAAAGCAGCATGGATGGCCAGTTCTCCTGGGGACCTACCCCTCATTACACCATAGCCTTTCATAATATGTATCATGTTGCAAATCTGCAAATATACGACTATGGTCTGTGTGAACTACGCTATTGCAGTTTTCCTGCCCAGCACCCACATAGCTTAATAGCATACACATACAGCGCACCCATAAATGAAGTTCATAGCCTGACTTAGCCATGTAATTGGGCATATCTTCAGATGAGTATTGGTTTGGTATAAATATATTTCCAGAACTTATATCCTGCATTTCCTGTGTTTTGTCCATGGCAGACATTTCACTGGAGTGCGTGGACTCTATGGAAAGCAAGTGATCCTCAACCTCTTGGGGATGAAGGAGGGAGAGCACATGCTGAGCAAAGCCTTCCAGGTGAGGCAAAGGGGGTTCAGTGTGTCATGACTGATTAAAAGTGTTAGTCCACAAATTATTATATTACCTACCGCTTTCATTCAAATCAACTCATAGGCTGTTTCTAAAATGGCATACTGCATACTGCTCCCATAATGATTTTGACTGTAAAGTGTCAAGTCGTATGCAGTCAGTAGTCCAGCAGTATGCAAGCAGCCAAAGTCATGAATCAGTGGTAGGTATAGCCATAGCCATTTATAGTGCCTGCTGATGATGAATGTGTTGTGGTATTGACTGGTACTCTTGCTTGATGTGTTTTGACAGAGCCATCTGAAAGCTTCTGAACATGCATCCACAGTGAGGATGATCAACTTCGACTACCATCAGATGGTCAAGGGAGGCAAAGCAGAGAAGCTGCACAGCGTGCTCAAGCCCCAGGTCAGCAAGTTCCTGGAGGAATGCGGCTTCTTTTACTACTCTGGAGAAACAGGCATCCAGAGGTAAAGACCCTCATTTTCTCTCTCTCTCTCTCTCTCTCTTTCTTTCTTTCTTTCTTTCTCTCTTTCTCTCTCTCTCTCTCTCTCTCTCTCTCTTTGTCCTGTTGCTGTCTCCTGCATATACTATGGAGCTCATCTGTGTCATCTGCTCTAGATGCCAGACTGGGACCCTTCGCGTCAACTGTCTGGACTGCTTGGACCGAACCAATAGTGTCCAGGCCTTTTTTGCACTAGAGGTTTGTCCTGCTTGTGTTTTTTTTTTTTTTTTGCTCATCACCAAATAAATGGATAAAAAAAAAAACATAGCGGCCCATTTACATTTAGGATGACTGTTGCATGTGGGAGTTTGTTGTTTTCGGCCTTTTGGCTGTCATTACTGGCTTTTGATTTGGGTTTGACTGGGTTTGTTTCTTGAACGTCATCCTGATTTCTTCCTGTTCATGTTCGTGTCCTCAGATGCTGCCCAAACAGCTGGAGGACATGGGGCTGACGGAGAAGCCCCAGCTGGTGGCTCGCTTCCAGGAGGTCTTTCGCACCATGTGGTCCGTCAACGGAGACTCGGTCAGCAAGATCTACGCCGGTACAGGAGCCCTGGATGGCAAGGCTAAGGTACAGTAAGCAGTGCACCTGGGGTTCTTCCCAAACAACGCACCGCAAGGCCAAGTCTCTCAAGGTGTTGCCTCTTGAAACACTGGCTTGTTCTCTCTCTGGGCGGCTCTTAACGCTGTGTGTGTGCGTGTGTGTTATTCTCTTCTGCTCACCTCTGGAATACTCTGTGGCTGCTTGGTAAGTGGATCAGTCAGTTGTGGCCTGCCTTACTCATTGTGATGTCCTTTCAGTCAGTCTGTCGTCTATCTGTTTGACTGTCTTCTTGTTGTGTTTTGAGTTCCACTGTTCCACTGTTCATTGATTCATTGATCTCATACCATGGTCTGAACTTTCAAACAGGCCATATCCAGAGACTTTATTCTCCATGAATAAACAACTGGACTGTTTTTTGTTTTTGTTTTGATTCGTTGCGTTGCGCCTTTTCGCTCAGGGGGGAAAGCTGAAAGACGGCGCCCGCTCGGTCACCAGAACCATCCAGAACAACTTCTTTGACAGCTCCAAGCAGGAGGCCATTGACGTCCTGCGGCTGGGCAGCACCCTGAACAGCGACCTGGCCGACAAGGCCCGCGCCCTGCTCACCACCAGCAGCCTTTATGGTACGCTCAGGCTCGCCTTGGATCACAACACAGATGACCCTCTTCATAAAAGACCTCGCATAGTATCCCTTTCACAGACCACAAGTGAATGTGTCAGTTAAAAGTGTCTTTTTATGAAGTTGTGGCCTTTTAATAATAATAATAATAATAATAAGCTTTATTTGTATAGCACCTTTCATACACAGAATGCAGCTCAATGCAGTGCTTTTTATTCACTGATAATCGTAAGCCACCGTGCTCAAATGCATGTCTCTCTTAGCCTACTCAGTTAAAAGTGTCTTGAGGTTTCTTGTCTGAAGGTGTGGCCTTTTTCTGCTCTCTGATAACCATAAGCCATCATAAGATGAGTGTGTCTCGGCTCGGGGCGTGTGAGCTTGAATCCATCATGATGAATGATTTTGTGCTGTGGTGGTGGGATGAAAGGTTTGTTAATCTGGCCCACGCAGCTGTCCTGGCTGTAAGATTAGAGCTGTAACCCAGTGCTAATGCGGTTATCTGTTTAACCGGCTAACCGCACTGCCTCTCTCCCTTTCTCTCTCTCTCTCACTCTCTCTCTCTCTCCAATGCTTACAATGTTAGTCTCTGAGCCCGTATTACAATCAGGTACAGTATGCTGTATGCACTACCCAGTTATGAATGGAGATGAGGTCAAAGTTCCATCCTTAATTTAATATTTCTCCTCCCGATTGCTTGCCCTTTTTGTCTCCTTTGTTGGCATGCTTTGGAGTTGTTGTGTTGTTTTGTCATGTAGTTATTTTCCCCCCCTTCCTTCCCACTTAAAGTTTTATTTATTCTTGTTTATGCCTTTTTTTTCTGTGTTCTGACACTGCTCTTCTTCTGGTTTGTCCTGAAGCGTCACCAAGAGTTTTACTGGGCATGTGCCAGAACTATCACAAGTACACCCAGCCCAAGCAGATCAGGGTGTGCGTGGGCACCTGGAACGTCAACGGTGGCAAGCAGTTCCGCAGTATCGCATATCGGAACCAGACCCTCAATGACTGGCTCCTGGACGCCCCCATGAAGGCAGGCCACCCAGAATTCCAAGGTGAATTGATAGACCAACACCGTCCCTCCCTCGTATGGCCTAATATCTTTCCGGTTTAAGCCCAGAATAGAGTAGACATGACAATGCCTATAAGAACTTGCCATTTGGGAACATTGGTGCATAGACATGACATGCACTTTCCCGTCACTGTAAATGTTGTTCTGCGGCGGTCAGTCTTGTCCAATATAACATCTCCTTTCTGCCCCACAGATGGCAAAGCTGAGCCTGCAGACATCTTTGCCATTGGCTTTGAGGAGATGGTGGAGCTGAATGCTGGAAACATAGTCAGTGCAAGGTAAGGTCCAAGTTTGCCATCTGTCAAAACAGTGGGGGCAAAACAGTGGATTACCCACAGGGCTTCTGCCCCTAGCTATTTGCCTCCAGAGCTCTTCTCCAGACTATTTTGTGCCACTTGCAGTCTGAGAAGGTATGGATCATTGGCTGTACCAGTTGAAGTAGAATTCACTTGGTGACATGCTAGTAGAATCGTTTGTATTTTATCTCCTGCTATTTCCTATTCACTACCAGGAACAGCCCAGTGTAGATATCACTGATACCTCTTGTAGACATTGCTGAAGCAAATGACTGACACCTTGTAGGATTACAGTCAGTGTCCCCAAAGAGCTGACTCCTTGAGTTTCTCTCCAGGAGAGGTCCTTGCGTGCCAATCTTCAATCCCCTAGTGTATTTTTCAGTGTAATGCAACTCTCTCTCTTTCTCCTCTCCTCTCCTCTCCTTCCAGCACCACTAATCAGAAGCTGTGGGCGGCCGAGCTGCAGAAGAACCTCTCCCGCGATTGCAAATATGTGCTGCTGGCGTCCGAGCAGCTCGTTGGAGTGTGTCTGTTTGTGTTCATCCGCCCCCAACACGCCCCGTTCATTCGGTATGCGCCACCGACAGCCCCAACACAATGCCCCCAGTGTCGTTTTACTCGCCCAGTTAATGCTGTGGTCTTAGGGAGACGTCACCAGTAGAGGGTATGGAATATAAGATGAAGGGTTTGTTTTAAAAAGCGCTACATGTCAGCGCTCTTGCCCGTAATTGTTTCTTCTGACACGGCAAAAAACAGTTCACATTTCCTGTAAGCATTTTTGCTAGTAATGCCTGAATGGGCATGTTTCCCTTGCCCTGTTTTGTGTGATGTGTGATGTGTAAGGTTCCCTGCCATGGTCTATAGGGGTTGGGGTTAAGGATAAGATTACTTTGTAATGCAATACAATGTTTTGTGGCATAGGGATGTTGCTGTGGACACAGTGAAGACCGGCATGGGCGGAGCTACAGGCAATAAAGGGGGCGTGGCCATTCGCTTGCTGTTCCACACCACCAGCATGTGCTTTGTGTGCTCACATTTTGCCGCCGGCCAATCACAGGTCAAGGAGAGGAACGACGACTACAATGAGATTACGCGCAAGCTCACCTTCCCCATGGTAACACTCATGTTATTATTTAGAGTGATGGTGTAACAATAAAAGTGTTTTGCACCCCCCACAAAAATGTGAAACATGTATATAAGTATAGCATATATACTTTTTTGATCCCGTGAGGGAAATTTGGTCTCTGCATTTAACCCAATCGGTGAATTAGTGAAACACAAACAGCACACAGTGAACACACAGTAAGGTGAAGCACACACTAATCCCGGTGCAGTGAGCTGCTCCCCGAGCTGCATGCTACAACGGCGGCGCTCGGGGAGCAGTGAGGGGTTAGGTGCCTTGCTCAAGGGCACTTCAGCCGCGGCCCACTGGTCGGGGCTCGAACCGGCAACCCTCCGGTTACAAGTCCAGAGTGGGCCACGGCTGCCCACGTGGATGTCACTGTGTGAAAGGCATTGCTCTAATTCCTGTTGCCAAGGACAGTCTAAGTACCATCCGCCCTGCAGCTCTTTGGAGTTATAACTTAGTAACTAGGGCACTGCTCACCAGGCTGCCAATCATACCGTTGCTGTTTCACTGCCCCTCACTACCCTTCACCTCTCTCTACGTGGGAGATGACATCGTGATTAAGTCAATCTCCAGTGTCTAGAAATCTTTCCTTTTACCCACCTATCAGTTAGGATTGTAAGTGTTGTGAGTCAACAAGTGTTCTGCTCAATTCTCTATACATATATATATATATATATATATATATATATATATATATATACAGAAGGATTTGTTGATCCATATATGGCAAATAGACTGTGGCAAATAGATAGATTTGTTGATCCATATATGGCATAAGGTTCATCCATATATGGCAAATAGACATTGAAGGCATATAATAGTGTAGAAAGAAATCCAGAGTTTCCAATGGTGTGTTTTGCATCAACTGGACTTCTGTTCAGGAATATACAGAACGGAACAAAAAAAAAAAACAGACTCACTACCCACGTGGCAATTACAGATGGTGTTTATAGAAGGGGAAATCCCAAGCTGTCCTTTTAATGACATGCTATATGAATTTGAAGCACTTGCATCTTTACTAAATCTCTCCTATGCTCTGTTTCTGCCTCCTCTCTGTACAGGGTCGTCTGCTGTACTCCCATGACTACGTGTTCTGGTGCGGAGACTTTAACTACCGCATCAGCATGCCCAATGAGGAGGTCAAGGAGCTGATCCGCCAGCAGAACTGGGACTCCCTCATCGCTGGAGACCAGCTGGTGGACCAGAAGAACGCTGGTCTGGTAAAGAATCACTCAATTGGCTTATTAGTCAAATAAATACTTTTCATCTGGTATCAATGAGCAAATTTGGAAGGAATATTTTTTTTAAGTAACCTCTTAATGTGCAAATTAACCTCTTAATGTGTTTCCCATGCCATGTTTTGTTTAACGTATAATGTTGCTGGTGGAAAGAAATCAAATTAATTGTTATGGTTACATGATTATAGTATTTGGCAGATGCTTTTGTCCAAATCGACTTACAGAATGGTTACATATCCATCTGGCATTAAAGAAGAACTTTGGCAGCAAAGCCTAATAGTAGTAGTGGAATGTGGGATTAGAATTAATGATCTAATGTAAATATACACCCCCAATCCCAGGTTTTCCGCGGCTTCATTGAGGGGAAGTTAGACTTTGCTCCCACCTACAAATACGACTTGTTCTCTGAGGATTATGACACCAGTGAGAAGTGCCGCACGCCGGCCTGGACCGACCGAGTGCTGTGGAAACGCAGGAAGTGGAACTTTGACAAGACCGGTAAGGAGAGGCATGGCGGTCGCAGCAAGACTGAGCCTCACAGTGGGCTGCATTAGCTATCCATGTGGGGGCTTCTGAAATGGAGCTTTGAATATGAAGCTCAGAGCAACATCTGGCACATAGAAAGTCATTCATGGCATTCATTGTGTGTGTGTGTGTGCGTGCGTGTGTATATGTGTATGTGTGTGTGTATATGTGTGTGTGTGCAGCTGAGGAGATGAATATGAATGTGGTGGGCGCTCCTTCATCTGAAGAGGAGGATATGACACCCTGGAGCCCAGGAACACTCAAGTACTACGGCAGAGCTGAACTCAAGACCTCTGATCACAGGTGCCATAGTCCACTTAACACACACACACATCTATATGCAAGTTTCTGCTGTATTGTTGCACTGTATTTGCTGAATATCTGCCATCTCTGCTCTCCACTCTTCATCTCTTTGTTTGCCTCTGCGTCCTCCTCAGACCCGTGATGGCCGTCATAGACGTGGACGTGCTGGAGGTGGACCCGGAGGCGCGTCACCAGGTCTACAAGGACGTGATCGCACTGCAGGGTCCCCCCGACGGCACCATCCTGGTGTCGCTCTGCACCTCTGGACCAGACGACTACTTTGACGACGCGCTGATCGACGAGCTGCTCGACAAGTTTGCCGCCTTCGGCGAGGTCATTCTCATCAGGTAAATGCTAACGAGATGTTAATGTATTCATTCACCGTGCTCATGATTTATATGGGTAAAAGTGCCACATTTATTATCAGTAACTCACATGGATTTGGTAATGTAGCTTTAATTATCGTTCCTGTTTCCTCATGGTTCTGATTAGGTTTGTTGAGGAGAAGATGTGGGTCACGTTCCTGGAGGGCTACTCTGCTCTGGCCGCACTGTCACTCAGTGCGTCTGAGGTAAAGGAACGCATGTTCATTTTTGCTTTTAGTGACGCAATAAACATGTATCCGGTCAGAGCTTGTGTTGCAGTCACCTGTATTGAGGTGCGTTCAAATTCGCAAACATAGGCGAACGTTTGCAAACACTCGCAAACAGTGTTTGAGGAGGTAGTTCTCCACAAACATACAGTGAAGCTGGAAAAAGTGTTTTACCATTACAATGGAATGTTTATATCAAATCGTTCAAATTGAACTGTTCAGAGAAAAGACATATTCGCCACAAACGTTCGCCACTGAATTTGAACGCACCTTTTATCTCCGTATCTGTCTGAAATTCTGAAAAGTGTATCACTCGTCTGTGTCTGGCTTCGCTCAGGTGTTGGGGAAGATCATAGATGTGCGTCTGAAGAGCCCGGGCTGGATTAAGAGCCTGGAGGACGAGATGAGTGTGGAGAGAGTCTTTGGCAGCATCCCCACCTCAGCCAGCTCCACGCTGCTAGCAGAGGACTCCTACGTGGGAGAGGACGAATTCGACATGGAGGGTACGAGCCTGTGATCATATCTCGTTGATTAGTAGAATCTCGGTAGAATTACTGGAATCGACATCAGGGATTCACTGCCGTACTAAAGCGTAGAGATGTACTGTGTCTCCTACGCGTGTACTTTAGTACTATAATTAGTTCCAAGTAGAGTTGCAGTGTGTTCTATTTTGTGGAAGGCCTGTGGCCTGGGTTAACCCCGTCTGGGTTTCACTTCCCCAGGTGACGTGGATGAGGAAGTGGAGGAGATCCTGCCGCAGCACCTGCAGCCTGGAGCGGGCGTCGGCCCCGGCTCGTCCCCACTGCCCTCCCCCCGCGGCAGCCCCTGCCACTCGCCCACCCACGGGGAGCCGGCCGCCCCTAGCCGCCCCAGTCGGGCACCACCGCGCTCCACCGGACAAGCACAGGGTAAGAGCCCAGCGTCTAGTTCACAGAAGGGTCACTTCATTTGGGTCCAGTTTCTTTGTTTTGTTTCTATTTTGTCTATTTTATTCATTTTTATCATTTGTTTTAAGTCATATTTTTGTTTTGATTTTTGTGTTGTTCTTGTTTTGTTTTTATGCACCTAAAGGAAGTTTAAGCCCCGTGCCTTTCAGGAGAGATCTGTCAGGTAAAGAGTCCAGTGCGTGCGCTCAGCCGCCTGTAGACTGGCCTGTAGCGCTTGTGTAGTAGTGTGCTCAGTCGTGTGCAGTGACTTGTGTGAACCAAAGCAAACATGCTTAATGAAATGGAGTGCCCACTTGACTACTAACCTCAACTTCCCTTGCCAACCTTCCCTGTGTGTGTGTAAGTCTTTGAGGAGCTGTAGTTTTAGAGGCAGGCAAATGTGTATGCCCCAGTGATCACCACGGGAGCAGCATGTGATGTCTGATGACCCTTAACACTCTCCCTTTCTCAGGTTCTCCAGTGGACTCTGCAATGGGCGGACCGTCGTCTCAGGGTTTGGAACCCAAGCGGGCCCCTCCCCCGAGGCCCAACGCGCCTCCGGCTCGTCCGGCACCCCCACAGCGCCCACCACCGCCCTCAGGTAAAACCCCACGACCCCAACCCCCCCACTAGCTACCTCCACCCTCATATCTCATCTAACCCCTCTCAGAAGCTCATGTCCAAACCGCTCAACTAACTTTTGCTCCCTCTCACTTCATCCACTTCTACAAGGCGGTAGAAGTCCCATACCTGGTAGAAGGGATTCAGCAGGTAATGAATCTGTCTTCAGGCCCCCCACCCCTCCATGGCTTACTGTAGATTGTTAATGTGGACATTGCTGTGCAAGATGAATTCTGCTACCTGCTGCGAAACAGCGCCATCTGCCTGTAGTTGGAAAAATTACCATGTGTATGTCAGCATTGCAGTTCACCCTAGTGTTGCTGTTTACCATGCTCTTCTTGTAGCATAGCTTCTGCATAGGTAAAACCCCACGACCCTAACCCCACTATCTACCTCCACCCTCATATCTCCCCTAACCCCTCTCATGTCCAAACGGCTCATCTAACTTTTGCTCCCTCTCGCTCCCATCCAATTGTTCAAGACGGTAGAAGTCGCATACCTGGTAGAAGGGATTCGGCAGGTAATGAATCTGTCTTCATGGCCCCTCATGGCTTAGAGATTCCTAACTTTACTTCCTACTTCGCCTAAACTTTACAAACTGACAAAAAACAGCATCAACAGTCAGGAAACAATTTATGTGGGTCTACCTTTGCTGTAAATAAATTTCTGCATTTTCCCAACGGCATTTTTAAAAAATGTGCAGGTGTTGCTGCTTCTGTTTATCACAACAAGTTTTGGTTTGGTCTTCCCCTCTCGTCGCTGATTGGCCTGACATTTTTCTTGTCTGAGGGAAACGGTTATGAACTATGGTGTTCCAGACTAGATCTCCCTGACAGCAGATCTAGGTGGGCGGGGCCAGGCTAGTTTTAAGCAGCCTAACTGACTGATATTGTCGTTTACGTGGGTTCAATTCTTTCCTGCTGCTCCGTTGCCGAAACTCAAAATCGAAAGCATGACAGAGGAAGAGGAAACCACTAGACTACTAGACTAGATGTTAGTGCCTTTCTAAAGAAAGGTAGCCTACATTCAGAATAAATAAAAAAGAAAACTTAAAAGCAGACATCTGGCAGTCTTTTTCAGTTGATTGTATCAAGTGCTCCCTTTGTCAGACAGAAGGCAAAACTGAATATCCCTCCTGCATGTCCTGTGGAGTGCGGGATTTAGCGGACGGGAGCGGGACCTAATGTTACAGATGCGGATGGGCGCAGGACTGAAAAATCTGTCCCATGCAGACCTCTAGTGCAAGATGAATTCTGCTTTCTGCTGCAAAATCTGCCTGTAGTTGGGAAAATGACCATGTGTTTGTCAGCATTGCTTGTAGCATAGCTTCTGCATAGGTAAACCCCCCCCACTAGCTACCTCCACCCTCATATCTCCCCTAACCCCTCTCATAAGCTCATGTCCAAACGGCTCAACTAACTTTTGCTCCCTCTCACTTCATCCACTTGTTCAAGACGGTAGAAGTCCCATACCTGGTAGAAGGGATTCAGCAGGTAATAAATCTGTCTTCATGGCCCCTCATGGCTTACTGTAGATTGTTAGTGTGGACATTGCTGGGCAAGATAGAGGTCTGCACTCCCGCTGGAGTCCCGTGGTACCCAGCGATCGCGACGCTAAAGAGTGCGGCGCAGGACACGTTTTGAAAGCACTATGCAGGAGTGGGCGGGATTAGAGAGGTGCGTTCGCGGGTGCGGCAGAAACAGATGATTCACTGCACTCCTGCAAATGAAATATGTGTGTAAAATAACATACAGAAATGATTAAAGTAGTGTATATGATTATAGTTCAGCTGGATGTTCTGTCAGGCAGCATTAAAAAACGGGGTTTAGGATAGCCTGGAAATATTCAGACTCATTCAGTCTGGGAACTCTCGATTGGGAAACGTTTTCAACACTTGCATCGCGACGGGCACTAACTTTGAAATCATTGGTCCAGCCTTACCAATCACATTGATCAGAGATTCCTAACTTTACTTTCTAGTTCGCCTAAACTTTACAAACTGACAAAAAACAGCATCAACAGTCAGGAAACAATTTATGTGGGTCTACCTTTGCTGTAAATAAATGTCTGCATTTTCCCAACGGCATTTTTTGACATTTGCAGGTGTTGCTGCTTCTGTTTATCACAACAAGTTTTGGTTTGGTCTTCCCCTCTCGTCGCTGATTGGCCTGACATTTTTCTTGTCTGAGGGAAACGGTTATGAACTATGGTGTTCCAGACTAGATCTCCCTGACAGCAGATCTAGGTGGGCGGGGCCAGGCTAGTTTTAAGCAGCCTAACTGACTGATATTGTCGTTTACGTGGGTTCAATTCTTTCCTGCTGCTCCGTTGCCGAAACTCGAAATCGAAATCATGACCGAGGAAGAGGAAACCACTAGACTACTAGACTAGATGTTAGTGCCTTTCTAAAGACAGGAAGCCTACATTCACAATTCAGACATCTGGCAGTCTTTTTAAGTTGTGTGTATCAAGTGCTCCTTTGTCAGACAGAAGGCAAAACTGAATATCCCTCCTGCATGTCCTGTGGAGTGCGGGATTTAGCGGACGGGAGCGGGACCTAATGTTACAGATGCGGATGGGCGCAGGACTGAAAAATCTGTCCCATGCAGACCTCTAGTGCAAGATGAATTCTGATTTCTGCTGCAAAATGACGCCATCTGCCTGTAGTTGAAAAAAAAAGACCATGTGTTTGTCAGCATTGCTTGTAGCATAGCTTCTGCATAGGTAAAACCCCCCCACTATCTACCTCAACCCCTCTCATAAGCTCATGTCCAAACCGCTCAACTAACTTTTGCTCCCTCTCACTTCATCCACTTCTACAAGGCGGTAGAAGTCCCATACCTGGTAGAAGGGATTCAGCAGGTAATAAATCTGTCTTCATGCCCCCCATGGCTTATTGTAGATTGTTAGTGCGGACATTGCTGTGCAAGATGAATTCTGCTACCTGCTGCAAAACGGCGCCATCTGCCTGAAAATTGACCATGTGTATGTCAGCATTGCAGTTCACCCTAGTGTTGCTGTTTACCATGCTCTGCTTGTAGCATAGCTGTGTTGTTGGACACATACCAGATCATGTGCGCGCGCACTCATACATGCTGTGCTGTTTTGTGACGGACTTGGCAGAGTTGCATTGTCCTGTGATGTGAATAGGTTTTTTTTTCTTGAATGACTTTGCATTGTACTAAGTGTATGGTTATTTTGATTCATTTTTTGGATAAGTGGAAATTACACAATTATTACTCTTGCTTGAAGCCTTCAATGAAGGGTTTGGAGATCTTCAGGGTTCGTCATTTGATATGTTGGACATGGAAGGTAAATGTGAAATGTCAGGTAGATGTGGAGTTCTCTCTTCCCAAACTCCTGTCAAAGGGTAATCATCAATTAAGGCTTTGTGATCCAAACAACGTGTAAACTTCTAAAAACATTCCAGTTTTGATCTGGCATTAATAGGTGACCCATGAAGCCTCAATTGTTTTTCGTCCTCATTCCCGATATCGTGTACAAGAACTCTGAAGTGGTTGTGGTGACTCTGTGATATTCTTAGCGTAGAGGAACCGATAGTTGTGGCCCCATGATCAGAAGCTGTGTTAGAGGATACTGGCGGAAATTCTGATGTTTTCCGCCTTGTTTTTATTCCAACGTTGCATGTCTGTGGGGTAGTGCAAGTGCAAGGTATTTGAGTGAAAGTAATCCTTGGCTTTCCTTTCCGCATGCTGCATGAAAGGACAAAAAAGCCCTGCATTATCCCGAGCCGACCCTGCAGGTAAGTTTGAACCTTTGGCGCACGGATGTCAATCCTGCATGAATTCCTGCATGAACCCCTCCTCCCCTCCCCTATTCTCCCCTCCTCCCCTCCCCTATTCTCTCTTGTGCGTGCGTCCAAACGGGCGTTACCGGTGCTCTTAACTCTCAGCCAAGCTGCAGATTTGTCCTGACTGATTTAGGACAGTCGGTGGGGGGTGAACCGCTCTCACATCTCCCTGCGGCATAATCCCTGGGCTAGCCTTTCACCGCTACAAAACGGCAGCTTTATCTCCGAGGGCTTGGCTTGTCTGCACCACACCTGGCAGGTGCGATGAGAGGGCCCCATCTGCCCAACCCCCAACCTGTTTTCCCAAAGAAGTGTGCTGGCCTGCCCCGCTTTGCTCTGCTCTCCACAGGCTGGTCCGGTCATTTAAGTTGCGTGGGAAACAGGGCTGGACGAGGGAGGCCAAGCCGAGGGGAGGGGAGGGCAGCCCCAGAGAGGGAGCTGCAGGGCTGGGGGAGGACAGAGGGACAGGTCCCTCAGTCAGCAGTGTCCTCACCTCACATCCACCAAGGGCCAGGGGACAAGGGGATTCATAGGGAGGTGGCGGCCCCCTGCTGTGAGCTGGAAAAGGCTGAAAAGTCTGTTTGTGTGTGTGTGTTTGTGTGTGTGTGTGTGTGTGTGTGTGTGTGTGTGTGTGTGTGCGCGTGTGTGTGTGTGCGCGCCCGCGCATCATGGAGTTAAACTTCTGCAGCTGTTGGACACGCCTTTTAAGCTAAATTTGGATCTAGTCATGACACTTGTCTACTTGTCAATCCAAATCAAGAGTTAAAGTGTGTGTGTGTGTGTGTGTGTGTGTGTGAGGGGAAATGCAGGTGAAATAATACACAGAGTTAATAATCTGGCCCTTTGTAAACGTGCTCTTCCACTTTGTGCGTATCCTATGAACGTGTATGTTGAGAGAAATGATCTGGACCCAAGGAGCCTCTCTAGCCAGGAGACTTGTCCACTTGTGCGCTGCCCCCAGTGGAGCTCTCCTGGCCCGTGGCCCAGCGGTGACTGCATGTGTTTGTAATGCCTGCTGTTGTGTTTTTTAGGGCGCGGCCAGGCTGCTGCAGGAGCAGTCGGACGACCGGTGAGTCATCCCACTCTGCTTTTCCTCTCCAAGGACAAAAATCAGAAAACATTGTCTTGATTTCCTCATATCTAGTGAGCAGACTTTGGCGTAGAGTCCAGCTACTGTGCAATGATGCATTACTCATATCCATTCCATTCAGTGGGGAATATAGAAACACTAAAGGCACGAAGTGGAAACGTTATTGTTTTGAACATCATGCTACGAATAGAGACTTCAGCATACTCTAATCTACAAACCCCACATGTCTAGCTTTGCACATGACTGAAATGCCGAATTTTTATCTTGTTGTCCTCTCCATAGTTATAGATGTGACTCATTAAACATTAACTAAGCGATATGTGTCTCTGTAGAATATCCCAGCGCGTGCAGGGGTCATCAGTGTTCCACCGGTGGCCAGACCCCCACCCCCGGCTCACCCTGGAGCTCCGCGCCCCGCGGCTGACGTGCACCCCGGAGCCCCACGGCCGGCCCCCGACATGCACCCCGGAGCGCCGCGCCCCGCCCCCGAAGCCCAGAGCAGACCAGCGCAGCCGCCCGCCGGTGAGCTCAGCCAAGTGCAGACGTATACAAAGACTACTACAGTACTACTGTACTGGTGTTGGTGGCTTGCGCCACTCGACTACTACTAGCCCTTGCCAGCTGTTCTATTGGCTAGGGTTGGAATAGTGGGCAAGTGGTGTGAGGGTGTGTCACAGGATAATAGGTGAGTGGTGCAGAACAGTAATCAAGGTGCACGAGACTGTAGAGTGGAGCAGGCCACCAAAACCAGTACAGTCCAGTTCCCGCTCCCACTGCGTCTGGCTTTTTGGTTCTCCCCCAGTCTCTCTAGCAAGTTTTGGTGGAGACCACAAACATGTTGTATTTTCATCTGTTGGGAATTGCTGTGACTTTGGTCTATGTCCAGGTTATTCACATTGTGTGTCTCCTTCCCCCTAGGTCCACCTCCTGCAATACCAGGACCTATGAGACCCCAGATGGCGCCTCCCATGCAACCCCAGATGGCTCCCCCCATGCAGGCGCAGATGGCGCCTCCCATGCAGCCTCAGATGGCGCCCCCCATGCAGCCTCAGATGGCGCCTCCCATGCAGCCTCAGATGGCAACCCCTATGCAGCCTCAGATGGCGCCTCCCATGCAACCCCAAGCATCAGTGCAGCAGCGTCTGCCGACCCCTCTCCTGCCCTCTCCGATGCAGCCGCAGTCGGCCGCCGGCGGCCCCCAGGCATCTTCTCCGGTCGGCCCCCCGCCACCCCAGCCGGGCCTGGCCTCCCCCAAGCCCCCGCCGCGCAGCCGCTCTTCCCACACCATCCCCCCGGAGTCGGCCCAGGGCCCAGGCCCAGCCCCGGCCCCGGCTCCAGCTCCAGCTCCAGCCTCACAGGTGAGCGCCACCCCCCCATCTCTCAGTCCTACAGCACAGGGCATTCCTCTTCTGCTGTCCAACCCAGTAACCCGCTCTACTGGTCATACGGGCTCATTAGTCCAGCCAGCCTGGTCAGTAAATCGGCTGTAATTGTGTCCAGGCTTTCTTTTGGAGTTAGTATGCGCTTCTGCGATGCTGAAGACTTTAACTTAAAGTATCACACTTAAAGTGAGATTCAGATTCTCAATTTTAAAATAAAACAATTGAAATCTGTGTAGCCATGTAGACTAACGTAAGCACAGAGAGAAAAGGAGGCATTTAAGTGTCTAGGCACATTTACAATGACTGAAGTCTGTGTGAGTAATGGCTCCTTCTCTTCGCTGTCCTTACACAGCCAACCTTTAATTTGCAGATTTATAGACGCTTGCAAAGTTCAGTTGCTCTTCTCTTCTCTTTCCCTGTTAAACGTCAGTGACTGCACCTCTCCTCTTAACTCTTTGCACTAACGGTGCCCTCTCTCCCCCGCTGCATGTGTGTTTCTCTCTCTCACACACAGGAGCAGCCCTCAGGGTAACAGGTATTTATTTATCAGTGATCAGACATTAGTGTTTCCTCCAAAGTGCTCAACCATACCTCCCACAAACAATGTATGATCGGCTCCATAGTTCCATACATTGAATGAATTCACATTTGGTTTTAAGTTCCTTTTCTTCGTGGCCGTTCCAGTGGTGAACCTTGTAAACCTTGTTTTTTTTTTTTTTTTTTCTTTAAGTCAGTCATGTATTTGTGCAAATATTTGTGTTGTGCATTCCATTTTTCTTTGAAACCATAGTTGTTTTCATGGGTGGGACAAGTGGATGTGTTGGTTTTCTTGATACTCCCCACAATTTCTTTAGGACTTGTGAATGAAAAAATGAAATGACACGTAGCATAGAAACCAGCATATACACCTGGTCTGACCTACAGTTCCATTATGACCCCAGTGCTTGACTCTGTTTTGTATATGTACCACCCCACTCTTAATGAATGCCTATCAACGTATTTTATTTATTCACTAATGACCATGTTATTTAATGTATTAATCCAAACAGTTGTTGTGTATGTATGTTGTCATCACCGGCTATACATTCCATGGTCTCTCTCTAAGACCCTGTGGAAATAACGTGTAGTTTTTTGTCTTACAGTAATAATAATGATCTCAACTGTTACTAGTTTATTTAACATAGAATTCCTGGATGATGGCTTATTGGTTTTATAAAAGCAAAAGCCTGTAGCCTTGAGTTAGAATTTCCTCTCCATTGTCAGCAGTGGCGCCGTAAGCCTCACCATGGCACCATATTTTGATCCTGCCTTTCTTATTCCACGCAGGTCAACGGACTGAACGGCCTCCAGCGAGAAGCACAATGGAAACCAGACCCCTTCGACACGCTGTCCTCCGACCTCTTCCCTGCGCCCTCCTCCTGGCTCAACACCCAGTCCCTGACCCGCAGCAGCTCGCTGCGCTCCGGCCCACTCCCGCCGCCCCAGCCCCGCTCCTCGTCCTCGGCCACGCTGACCCCTGCCTCCCGCTCGCTGCACTCGGCGCCCCTCTTCTCCACCGCGTCCTCCTCCTCGCCCTCGTCGTCCCCCCTGCAGGCGCCCTTCTCCTCATCCTCCTCTTCCTCCTTCTCCTCTGCCTTTGCGTCCCCGGCGACGTGGGACTCGTCGTCCGGCAGCACGCCCTCCCTCCTGCCTCCGCCGCCACCGGTGCCGTCGCGCAGCCGCTCGCAGGAGACGCTGTCGCGCGTCTCCCCCAACCCCTTCCTGAGCGAGCAGCCCCCCGCCCCCAGCAGCAGCAGCAGCAGCAGCAGCAACCCCTTCACGGGCGGCCTGGCTCTGGCCCACACGCAGCGCCGCTCGCTCACGCCAGACTTCTCCGCACAGCAGCAGGCTCAGGCCGCCTCGGCCTTCCAGAGGACCATGTCCGCCATGTCTGCTTTCGCCCCCAAACAGCCCGCCTTCCCACTGACCCCACTGACCCCCCTCACGCCCATCCCCGTCCCTGCCCCTGCTGTCGCCCCTCCTGCCCCTGCCCCAGACACGCGCAAGCAGCAGTGGGTCACGTTCGACGATGACTCAGACTTCCTGCTCAGAGGGAAGGCCTCCGCCACAGCGGCGGCGGCCGCAGCCCCCCTACTTCCTCTCTCCACGCCCAGCCCAGCGTCGTTTACACAGGCCCAAATGCAGCCTCCCGCCTCTGGCCTCGGCATCGAGAACAGCTGGGGCTCCACCTCCTCTTCCTCCTCCTCCACCACGTCATTTCCCATCCTGCCGCCCCCCCTCCCCACCAGGACTAACCCAAACCACCCACACACACCCACACGAACGAGCGAGTTCACCGAGAGATGAGTGTGTTGATTGATTGTTGTTCAAAGAGTGCGTGCGCGGAAAAGAATATCTAGAGAAAAATATTGCGTACATGTATGTGTATTATGGTTTGTATAAAGTGCGGTGTATAGGACAGGTTTGAACTCTTCATTCCCAATCCCCATTAACCAGGCACTCAAAGTCTGTCATTTAAGAAAACGTAGAGATATTCCATGCAGCATCATTGCACGAGATGGGATCAAGAATATCAGATGTTATTTTCATTTAAGCAGGAGAATGTGCCTGTGTCTGTTATATTTATGAAAAGTATATACAAATATATATATATATATATATACATACATACATATATGCGCACAGATGCGTGTGTGTGTGTGTATATGTGTAAAATACTGTGCAATACTGTTGTATGGCCATATGCTACCATTTTACCAGTTAGCCGAAGTCTGCACAATACGTAGTGGACCACCTGCACACACAGATTTCTTTGTCATGGTCACTGTGGCCTCTTCCACTAAGACTTCCAGCTGACCCCCCTCCCCAAAACACATTATACTATGCCCCTGGAGACTCTTTGTATTGCTTTATTTTACTTATGCACCTGAGCAGGAGTGATTTTAATGGGATGTCACAAGAACTGCAGCGACTCACATGCCAGGCTACGCCTGTTAGTTGTCACCACAGTCATATCAGTAAGAGAAGTAGCCTGAACCATTGATATTATTTTTCAGTAGTGCTTTCTTTGCCATGAATGTACATTCAGTTTGCTTTGCCTCTTGTCTCGACAAACGCATATTCGTGTGTGCAAGCAGTCAGCGCAAATGGCATGTTGCAAGCCACTGCAAAGGTTACTTAGCACTGGCGACTGGACCCCTTTTGACGGACAGACACTGGTCAGTGCCAGTCAGTATCATGTGTCCACATGTGGTGTCTCTTGTGCCCATACTGTATCTTAATGCATACTAACAGAAGCATTTTCCCTTCCATGTATTGTGAAACCAGCAACTTGGTGTGTATATATATATATTTATGGTATATACATGTCATATCTAAAATGCACTGAAAAGTCAATGTCTTTGGGGCTTTCAAGGTTTGTTTTGAAGCCAAAGTTTGAGGCGTCTGGCTTACGTCTGGCTTACTGGCAGAGCATATCAGTTCCACTGGCATAGTTAACTTCAGTGTGCCACTCACTCTTCGGCTACGTGTGATCTAGTGCTTCTGTGTCTTCTGATCCAAAGCATTGAGCAGTACTGCTGTATATTTAATGAATTTTAATGAATGTGGTGTAATTGTTCTGTTAAGATATGATATCCAGACGTTATTGATAGGAAGCCGTGGTCCACATCGGTGTTTGTGTTTGTGAGTGTGTGAAGTGTGCGTGTATGTGAGAGTGCAATGAACTTGTGCTGGCTTTTTTCTTTTGAAGTCCACCTCTAGAGATGAAATTGAAATTTTGGTTTTAATTAATTGGTTTTAATTCTGGTGTTTTTGTTTCAATCTGTAAAAGTACTGTCTTCCTGTCACATAATGCATACTGTGTGCGTGTGGATGTGCAGGCTGTAACAGGACCACTGTGTTTTCTCATAGCAGTAGATGCATTTTAAAAGGAAACTCGCTCTTGGATAGAAATGGCTGCCGACCCTATCAAAGTGGCTGCCATGAATAACACCTTCAACAAAACGGTCTAGCTTTTTGGATCATGTACGAAAGGGCAGGCATGCACATTTGCAATGCATATCAGAGAATATGCTGCTTGTCCGCTTATTGCTCTTTGTAGGACTTTGTGAAAAGAGTTGCTTTCAGCACTGCCAGTATCTATTGCTCTTGGGTTTCCACCTTCCTACATTTTAAAAAATGAGTTTTTAAAACAGTGGCACCTCTAGGCCACCGTATTATTTTTCACGACTGTACCACTCCCACAAGGCAACACAGCTGAGCAGTCCTTTGCTGCAGTGGGTGGCCATGCGGGGACGTTTTGTGTGATGGGACATTTTTATCAGATTTCACAGCTTTCAGTATTTGAAACATTTCCATGATCAGTCATTGCTTTTCATCATGCCCCTTCTTAAATAAACAGACACTTGTGTGAAGGATTCTAACCATGGCACCAAAAGTTTTATGTATGTGTTTAAATGTGGTCTTGTCGAAGCAGCAGTGGCGTCAGTATTGTACCTTTTATCGTACTACCTACTATTTCTGTATTGTTGGGTTTACATGTAACTGCACATGCATTAATGAACATCAGTGGATGGCTTAAATGTGGAGGATTGCACATGGCACTTGGAGGATTGCAACATTACCCTTTGAGCGAGGTGGTCCATTCCTTTCTACTGGAAGCCTTGATGGCACCACCAGGTAGCTTGTTTTGACTTCTTTTCTAAAAAGGGGCAAGGCCTTACCAGTGGTGGAAAGCGCAGGGTAAGAAAAATGCCTCTTAGTAGCCTACTAAATCCAGTGCATCATTTGCTCAGTAACAGTAACAGCCACTTTCTGTATTTACACTCACTGATTAGGGATGTCTTTGCAACATGATTTCATGACCGTTTAGTTGGTGTGAGATCACTTCCGATAGGAACTCTTGGAAAGCTTTGATATTGTGATTGGGGTGTACAGTGAATGAGAGCGTTCAATCTGAGAGACGTAGAGCCAGAGGCATAAGGGGATCGCTTTTACTTAAAAGGCCAGATTTTCTAGGAGTCTGTTTACTCCCTTTGTGAGGTGAATGTTCCCTTGTAGCTGTAACCCAGTAGTGACAAAAATGCTGTTGTTGACCATATTCTGTATATCAAAGAAACCAGGAACTACAGACCATTAATTAGTATTTAAACATCTGTGATTCATGTGCAAAACTGAGTGCACAGTTCTTGTATGAAGCAATTGGTGTTGTATGTATGCAATAATAAATATATATCAAACTGATTATCATGTGTCAGAGTGCAATTGCTGTACAGAAACCAGCCCCCATTGGTCATGTTTTCAGGATAAAATTAATTCAATATGAAATATGTACCAAAGTTTGGACACTCACAATGTGTAATAATGAACCCCTTAATTGACATTAATTTATAGCAAAGAAGCCCCCTCCCTACATGGTGGTATTGGGATTCAGGAAACGGATAAAAAAAAAGAATGCACTTCAGTCCTCTTTACAGTACATACACTTCAGTGTAGGCAGTGGCCCTTGAGGATGTAGCCTCCAAAAGTGAAGATGTTTCAAAAGGTAAGACACCATTCATATTTCACCATGGGGAGAATAAGTTATTTTCTCTTAAGGATTGGGAGGAAAATAGTCATCAAAGTATCTTAATTATATTAATCTAGGATTGGTTGCAGTTGTAGAAATATTTACCACCATGTAGCATCATCTGGGTGGGAAATAGCTTCACAACTGGAAAATGTGGTGTATCTACCCTTGACATTACGGTAAACTGTAAGCGTCGTTAGCGGAAGTATGTCAACGGAAGTTGTGAGTTGCTGTGCTGCTGTGGTGACATGAGTGCACTGTGCCACCACAGAAATATAACATAATAAGCTGGAAACCTAATATGAAAGGTGATTTTGTTAGATTATATTATATTATCGATTTTGTTTGCATGTTTAGTTAGGGTACATTTTATTGCTTATTTTTGTTTGAGTTAGTTGCTGTTGATGAGATTTTTTTCTGAGGTGAACAGTTTAGCTTGTTGGCTATTTCCAGAAACCTCCAAGAGTCACGTTTCCATAGTAACTTAACAAGAGGAGGTCCAAACCAAAGAACTTTGTTTGCAAATGTATGACTGGGGTCTGGATCTCCCAAGCAACTTCGGGACATTTACTTGGTTGTGCTCTGTTTTAGGTTATTGCTTCTGTTGAAGTTAATCGAAGCTGTTAACATGGTCCAGTTACACGTGAAACGAGGAGAAGAGAGTCAGTTTCTTTTCAACACCACTGTCGACATCGCACTGGAAACTCTGATTGAAGAAGTCACAGCAATCTACAATGGGAGATTGAAAGTGGAGAGGATTTGTTCAGGTCATACTTTATCTCCTATACATTCAATTATTAAAATGTCGGTAGTTTTAGCAGGTTTTGATTGTGTGTTTTTTTGTTAACGTATTTTTACAGAGGTACCAGAGCTTGCAGAACATGGCATCACACTACCCCCAAATATGCAAGGGCTCACTGATGACCAAATAGTAGATCTGAAACTTCGTGATGAATGGGAAGATAAGTGCATACCTAGTGGGGGTGCTGAATTTAAAAAGGATGAAATTGGGCGAAGAAATGGACATGGTGAGAGGATATTGTGTTCATATTCAAGTACTCACCTGTATTCCCAGTGTTTTAAATCATGTTCACCAATTTCACTCGTATGTTTCTTTAAACAAGCTCCAAATGAAAAAATGAAAGATGTTTTGAAGAAGACGGTGGAAGAGGCCAAATCTTTAATCTCGAAGGTAAGCTTGTTTTAGACCAGGCAATGACCACATCAAATAAGCATAGGACCAATAAGCACCTCTAAAATGTTGAATAGTTAAACGTTCTTTAAGTTTAGACGGAGGAGGCTTTAACTATTCAATATTGAGTAACTTCTTTTTATATATATATATATATATATATATATATATATATATATATATATTATATATATATATATTTTTATGTATATATATACTTTTTATATATATATATATATATATATATATAGATACTCTTTTGATCCGTGAGGGAAATTTGGTCTCTGCATTTATCCCAATCCATGAATTAGTGAAACACACTCAGCACACAGTGTACACACAGTGAGGTGAAGCACACACAAATCCCGGCGCAGTGAGCTGCCTGCAACAACAGCGGCGCTCGGGGAGCAGTGAGGGGTTAGGTGCCTTGCTCAAGGGCACTTCAGCCGTGCCTACTGGCCGGGGTTCGAACCAGCAACCCTCCGGTTACAGGTCCGAAGTGCTAACCAGTAGGCCATGGCTGCCCCCATAGCTGTGTTAGTGTTACACATACCACCTCTGAAGAATGGTTTATAAATATCTTATTGTTGTTTTATTATTATTATATTTATTAGTAGTAGTAGTAGTATGTAACTTGTGAATGTGATTTTGCTCATATGATTTGTACATATTGTATGTTAATGTATATATTTAGTTTCTCCTTTTTGTTGCCCTCTGCAGAAACAGGCCCAGGCAAATGTGTGTGTTACTAAGGAGATGGTGAAGGAGGCTTTGGATCTCCTACGGGGTGCTGTTATGATTGTTTACCCTATGGGCCTTCCTCCACATGACCCAATCAGAATGGAGCTGGAGGATAAGGAAGATCTAGCTGGCACGCAGGTAAAGATTTCTCAAGATCATCTCAAGAACCAAGCATAAACATTCTAGTTTATTTGTGGTAGATTCAAAACTGTAGTCAATGAGTGGAGTGCACATCTACAAAATTTAAACAGGTGCTGGGTATAAGGCTTAGCCGACAATTGAAAAATAAAAAGATACCCGCACACTGTTTCTATAAGCTCGTTTCGACCAGAGGTCTTCGTCAGGTATCAAGGAGGTGGGTGGAGATATATATATGTAGGCCATTTGCTTACAATTTTCTGATGCATTAATGGATAGGACAGACTGATTGGTGGACATGGGGCATTACCCACTACTTTATCTATATATATCTCCACCCACCCACTCATCTCCTTGATACCTGACGAAGACCTCTGGTCGAAACGTTGTTAATAAACCACTCTGGGAGCTTATAGAAACTGTGTGCGGGTATCTTTTTATTTTTTAAGATTCAAAACTGTAGCCTGGTACTCACCTGTGGCTTGTATATGTCTAACTTATATATACAGAGAGAGGGTTTAATTGGTTATGTCTTCTCTGCCATGCAGGCATGTCTCCAGGTGATTCCCGCTGAAGAGGGCCAACTCTGGTGGGCCCAGAAAGAAATGCAGCGCGGCAAGAAGCTCCAGGACTACATTGGCAAAAATGAGAAGACTAAGATTGTGGTCAAACTACAAAAGGTACCTGTCATTACTTCTTGGCCCGGCTTGTCGTTGATTTCAATGTGCCAGGGGAATTTAAAACATGTGCGGCATTTCTTGACAGAGGGGCCAGGGGGCGCCAGCGAGAGAGCCACTGGTCAATGAGGAGCAGCAGAAACAGATGATGTTGCACTACTACAGAAGACAAGAGGAGCTTAAGGTGAGCCCTGAAACAGTAGCTCTCCGCAGGTGGATTGTTCTGCCCTTGTGTAACTTTTCAACTGTCCCATTTTGCTCCGTCTTGAGTGTAGCTTGTTTTTCCTCACTTCTCTACTAGAAACTGGATGAAGCTGATGATGACACCCATCTGCACTCGGAGTGGTCCGACAGGCAGGCCCTGAAAAAGCAGTTTCAAGGCCTAAGTAACATCAAGTGGGGCCCCAGATGATCCGCCGAACACAGAGAGGGTGTGAACACGCCTCTGGAGATCTCTGTGTTCTGTTAGTAATGCCTTACCCACTGACATTTGCTGTGATTGCTGTACTCCTCAGCCCTCTTATGTTTGGAATCTGCAATCTTTTTTGTTCTTCCTGTTTTTGACCCACATATTTTTGCACTGTACACACTGTAAGTTATATTAGCGAGTAAATAAAACAGTCATTAACTGGGTGTGTGATTTAGCTGTGCGTTTTGTGTGTGTGTGTGTGTGTGTGTGTGTGTGTGTGTGTGTGTCAGTATTTGGCTCAAGGTTTATCCTGATGGACTTTTATTCATCGAGCATCCAGGTGTCTCTGGTGAGTAAGCTGATCTCTGACAGGGCCTGGTTATTGTCAAAGTGCTTCGGAGTGTAAGGATGTATCCCTCCTTTCCTCTCTTTGTCCATGCCACTGGTGCTGGCACCACTGAAGTCCAGCACTGTTTACAGACAGGATGTTGATGCAAGGCTTTCGAGGGCCTCGAGTGGAAATGATAGGGTTCACGCAGAGAGGCTTCCGCCAAGGGAAGAACTCCACCATGATGGAACTCAAGGTTCCAGAAAGCCTCAAAGCCTCTCACATAGTTCTCTATACCTTAGAACCAAGAGGTAGTACATTAATTTAGATTTGAATTTGAGAGTATGAGACAATTGCTTAACTTTACAATAACGAGGAGATTTCATTTTATTATTTTAGCATAACAAATGGACATGAAAACATTTCATTTTGATCTTGATAGTGATACCTATGCCATTATAGGTTGTCTATTGAATAAGTTGGACTGGTGTACATTCGTTTTAGAAACAAAGCTCTGCAATTGAATTTAACCTGCTCAGGTGTTTTATGTCATCTTGAGCAGATCAGAGGTGTCCACATGAGGTGCCATTCATGTACGAATTCATCCTGATCTCCTGAATCACGAGGTCCCGACGCTCAATCCTCTCCATGAGCTCGGAAGCCTCGGTGGTATATGTCACTTCCTCCCAGCAATCCACTGGCTTCCTGTTGCCTTCCGACAGCAAAGAACTGTCCATCAAAGTCACTGACCCACCATCACTATAATCCTGATTATCGTCACTTTCCTCCTCTTCCTCACTCGTCTCCTCTGTCCTGCTAAGCAGTCTCTTGTTCAGGTGTGCCCTCCCCCAGGCGTGCTTGCTGTGACAGGAGAGCCTGAGGGACACGGCCAGGAGCAGAACGAGCAGACCCACACAGACACTGGAGATGAAGAGCAGGGCCGCCTTGTCCTGATGCTCTGTTGGAGGGGAGAAATCAAATAAGTGAGTTGTAAAATGTAACGCAGGCAAGCCCAATCACATGCTATCTTACCAACTGTATACAGTGTATTTATAGCAAATAAGTGTCCTAGCTCCATGCTTAACGTTTAAAATCATTCATCGACTAATTTAATTTGCTGTTCTAAGGACAAGAACATGGTTCATTACCTTTTATGTAACCATATATCACCAGTGAAGTGCTCACTATGATCCCATGGCCTTCTGGCAGCTTAGAGCCCCTGACATTGGGAATCACCCCTGAGTGGGGCAAATGGAATGGATGTGAGTGACAGAAGAATGCTATACACCATGTCTGTTGTTTCGCACAAGATTAAACCACATATACAGTATTTTTAGTAAGGCACCTACCCCTGTCATTGGTATGCTGTGGCACCAAGGTTGGGTTGAAAATATTTGGTTCCACCTCCTTCATTAACACTTGGGGCACTTTAAACAGACAAGAGGAGTGATGTTTTACTGGATGCTATCTTAGATTGCGGATTCACAGTTGATAGTTAAGTAGGTGGCTCCAAATTAAACAGTGCCAACACTCTGTGGCCAATCACAGGAAGTTCTAGAAGGTTCAATTCTCTGGTTGCTGAGCTCACTCCCTATTTTTACTCATGTATAACTTTTTCATTTGGTTTGTTGTGATTTCCTGTCACAAAGAGAATAGTTGTGTTGCTCTGAAAAAAATCAGACTACAATGGACAATGTCTTATTTCTACATTATTTTCCAGTCCGATATGGCACAAAAGTCATTCATTTTGCTCTATATTTTTCTCAAGAGGACATTCTTACCGCATGAGTAGAGTATTGTGAGATATTTTGTTGTCCTTGGGGGACATGGGTCTCTGAAAGTTTGGTCATTGATAGCGATTGAGCACCTCTGCTTGCCATAGCATTTCTTTGACACTGTGTGGGCGGCCCCAAAGTATAGACAGTCTGAGCCCAGAAAATAAATGTTATTCAGGTTCAGAAATAGCATTCAATTCAAAATATCCAATGCAACAATGAGAACATTTCCTTGTAGGCCTATGTAGAGAATGTTGACCGTTGTATCATTTGTGGGTTATTGAAACAAAGACTATAGACTGGTTGGTCCATACCTTATGTATACTAAAGCTTCCAAAGTAAATTCTCACCAAATGGCGGAAGGTCGTAGTGTGAGCTGCACGCATCCTTGTCTTCCTTCTCTCTGCCATAGACCGCTGAATAGATGATCAGCACCCGTGGGTGCTTACAGTGGAGCGTGATAGTCTCTCCCTCACATCCCACCTTTCTCTTGTGCTCTGCTGAAACAATAAGTATACCAGTTAATGTTGCAGGTCAGAGAATAAGGATAGACATATCTATAAAGTTAGGAGACTATAAGAGCATATAGTTTCAGTCAAAACACTCACTAGGTTTGCACTTGTAGGTAACATGAAGATACTTAGAGTTCCCAGGACAAGGATCACGCCCAAATACATGATGATTAACCAGGAGATGACAGTCTCTATGGCCTTGGCATTCTGAGAGTAGCTTCTGGGTACCAAATCAAAACAAAACCATAGGAGATAACTAACAGATTCATAAAATTCCTCATTGATTTAGCAAACAATAGTCTAACTCCACAAGTGATAACAGTCTTAAATAATCCTTCTATTTAAATAAATAAAAAGGTACCTGTAAGGCAGTTGAAGCTGAGCAGGAGCTGTTCCTATGTTTGCCCAGTAAAGTAGTTTGAAAGGAACTCGGGCAGAATCGTGGGTCTGTCAGTCCATAGTGCGCGGAGAGAACCGAAACTGTTGAGTGTCGTGGGCACTGAAGTCGCAATGCCTCTCCATCGCAGCCATACGCAGAGTGGCTAGAGATGATTTTTGTCAAGTATTCTTGAAGAGAATTTAAAAGCAGATTGAAATAGTGTGAAGTAAACATGCCAATGTCGTCTTGTCCATCACGAGTGTCACTTACTTGAGAAGTCTGACAGTGCGTCCATGTGTTCGGCCCACAACAGCAGGAGCCCGTACATTATTTTAAGAAGGCACCAGTGACATCTGTAGGAACTGGCGTGGACCATGGCAGACATTCCTGTTCCCTGAGCTCATGTTCGAAAATTTTACATCAAAGTCTACTACCAAGCGAACACTTATACCAGAGTAGGCTATTGAAGTCGTATATTCATTCACCTGTTGCTTATTCTATCCCACCAAATAACCAACAAGATTGCACGCCAGATTTAAAGCTTGCATCGCCTATATTACTGAACTGCATAGCCTTTTAAGATATTCAATTATCAATACAGTTGTCCCATGCCATGTAGAAAAGTAAGGCGAATATGCTACTGTAACTAAAAGCTACGTCTAGTGTCACATACTCGTAATGCGAGCCAACCGCTGTCGCATGAGAGGGAAATTACACATACGCAACAAGTTGATGCTGGCCTCATAGCCTACGCAGCTTTTCAGTATCTCCTCGATCGCAATGAATGTCCATCTAAGCAAACGAAACTGAACATATCACCAGAAGAAGGAAAAAACTAACTAATGTCCAATCTAAGTGATTTGTACAGAAAGGCAAGGAGGAGATCCAAACGGGGGCGTGGCGAATAGGGGCACTACAAGGAAAAGACACGCGCAGTTGTACGAGAACTTATCTTTTAATTTTGGACAGCTGACGGGCAAAAATTCCGTTGAACTTAAAACCCACACGACATTTTTGCTCTATTTGGCTCGTTTGTCCTCTCGTCTTGCTGACATATGTTGGTGTACTTGTCTAGACATTGATGGCATGTCCAAGACGGTTTTGAAAAAAAATCAAACCTCTGCATCTGCAGAAACTGAATCGTATTACCCACCCAGAGTCAGCAGAGAAAAGTATATCGCTAGTGGTTGTCGCTAATTATTTGTGTAACTGTACTTGTACCACTAAAGTAGGCTAATGTCAATGGAATTGATTTCTTCCCCAATGAATCCCTAATACAATAAATAAAAATGAATGAAGATATAAATATAGATAGGCCTGGCTGTATATAAGTAGTAAGTAGGAGTAAGTTCCTATCTCAGCTGGCACAATCACAACAATTATTTTACAGGAGGAGAATAATGTAGACATGGAGAATATCTCTTGGTGGTGCTGTTGAGTCGGTCAAATAAAAGGAAAACATTTTCATTTCAGATAAGAACAACATGTAAGCAAGACAAAGTTATTCATCAAGCCTAAAGTATACAATAAATTAGTTGGTTCAGTAGTTGGTTTAGTAGATCAATTAAATGTATTTCAACACACCACAGCACAGAGTGCTTTTTATCTTCAGAGAAATAGATCTAAATAGTATAAGCACTTTATGAGACCATGTTGAAAGTGTCAGTGTGGACTGAGTTGTAGATAGATAGATGGTAGTCAGAAGTCACAATCTAAGTTGTGCCTAACTTCACCAGGCATTGCAAATGTAGGCCAAAACCCTCATGCTAAGAAAAATGGACACCTATGTCAGGGTCATTACAGTATGACCCAGGACATATTTAATCTTATAACACCTTAATATTTAAGTACATCATTCCCTTTTCAATGTGAATGTTGCTGTTGAGTTTGATGAAGCCAAGCTGAACATTGATAGCTTGATTAGAAGTATCATATTTCGAACACAGGGCTGGATGATAGAATTTCAGATTGTAGATTGGCTGCCCAAAATTATCAACAAATACTCATAAATAATTTTGATTTCATGTCTAACAATTTCGTTTTTGTAACCACTCATTAATAATGAAAGCTGTCTGACTGTTTTCACTTACTGGGTGGCCCTTTTGCTGATGTCACATTAGACACAAATAACCTAAAAAGAAGATGTCACCTCTCCTTAAACTACCAAAGTAGTGAGCATGCTATTAGTTAGTTAATAAAACAAGACTCTTCCGCATAATGAATCACTCTGGAAAAAGAATCCCCCCTCCTGCCCCCATCTGAACTGAACAGTCACTCAGTTATCAGGAAAGCAATCCTTTCAGTTTTTTTTCCATCAGGCAACGTACATTTACATTTACAAGAAATCCGTCATCCCCTCTGCAATAGCCATTTCCAATAACACCAAATGATCACTCCATAGCCCCTGTATTGTTTGTCTGTATGAATATCTTTTAAATGTGAGCCTTGTCAAAGAAAAAATATCTGTAACCTTTTGGAACAGACAATAAAGTATATGTAATCTAATCTTAATCTAATCTAATCAGTGGTCATATATGGTATTATTATTTTAACTTTTATTTAACCAGGTTAACCCAATTTAACCTTATTGAGATAATTGTGAGAGATAATTTTTCACCTGGCCAACAATGGTAGAAGTACAAATATTTTTGGGCAATAATGTGGTTGATTGTACGTCTAAAAGTTCTTATCTTATCAGACAGCAAACTGACAAATCAAATGTATCATGTGGAAAGATCTGTCATCATCTGTCATGAACCAGGGTACCAAATTTGGCAACTATGCAACATCCTGTCTGTACCTGCCCCAACCTCACGTGAAATGCCTCTGCCAATTGAGGCTAATCCAACATGAGAGTTTCACAATGCCCCTTAGGGTTTCTTGTTAAACTTGGTCACGGAAAACATAATCATATTTGATACAAGATGGTTTTAAAAAAAAAATCAAACCTTTCTCATCATCTGCAGAAACTTAATTGCATTGCCCACCCAGAGTCAGCAGAGAAAAGTATATCGCTAGTGGTTGTCGCTAATTATTTGTGTAACTGTACTTGTACCACTAAAGTAGGCTAATGTCAATGGAATTGATTTCTTCCCCAATGAATCCCTAATACAATAAATAAAAATGAATGAAGATATAAATATAGATAGGCCTGGCTGTATATAAGTAGTAAGTAGGAGTAAGTTCCTATCTCAGCTGGCACAATCACAACAATCATTTTACAGGAGGAGAATAACACAGGGCTGGATGATAGATTTACACATCTTTAGCATTTTTTGTTCTCTTTCTTCATTGTTATTGTGAGTTTGAGGAAGCCATGTGGCTGAGATATAAGGGTAACAGCAGGGATGTATAGTGGAGGCAAGTAAACACAGTTTATCTACCTCAGAAATGTCAGAAATAGAGTTTATCCACCTCTATTAGAGTTGATCCAGCTCTCAAAAGAGTTTATTCACAAATTGCAACTTTTAACATTCAAAATCACACTGTATTATCCACATTCACACTATGTACACTCATCAACACTGTAGGAACCATTAATACCACTGGTATTGTTATAAACATTGGACAATAACCTCCACCATCATCAAACATGTTCTGAATGCCTTTTTTAAAATCTGATACCGCATGGCGCAGTCCACCTCACCAAGATCACAAAATTCATAGTTTACCCAGCTCTTATTTTACCACTACATCCCTGGGTAACAGGCATCAGCTTCAGTGAAATGTCATTATCATGCATGCACCAAACAATGAGCCACACACAGTGGTGCGGACTGTCCAAAGCAGTTTATCATCACATGTAGTTCAGTTTTATTTGCACAGCCAATGCAGGCTGTTGTGTAACTTGTTTTCCGCTCTGTAATGAGTAATGTGTAGTTATGAAGTAAAAATGGCTCATTTGAGGTAGTCAATTTCCGATGTTTAGACACATTGTGAAATGATAATGTTGACTTAAAGATAAGACACAATATGTGACATAAATATGTATTTGTTTCCTCAACAAAAATGAATTAGTAATGATTAAATTTGATCTAATTACCACTTTGAAGAAAATGAGAGAAAACCCTGAGCAGGTTCCTCTTGTGTATGGTATGGCCAGTAGATGGTGCACTGGAACAAGTAAAGAACGCTGTGGCAGTGATTGATGAAGTCTACCTGAGAGAGGCGTGTCTGAACATACTAATTCACACTGAGCCTTGTTCCTCTCCCAGTCATATCACCTTTGTCTTTTTCATTGAATATATTCACTCAAACCTTAAACAATCTTTGTTTTTTTTACTGCTAGATATTGCCAGGGATTTACATTATTCACTGCAGCATAGATCTCTATGTTCATTGGCATGCATGTGTGAATAATTTTAAATCAAAATGAAGAGACGTTTTCTAATTACAAATCCATCTGTAGGTTTGGGTCATGGTGTCTGAAATCTGGCTGTCTAGCTTTGTGAAGTGTACTATGGTTAGGAAAGTGCTTTACCAGTGGGGGCGCCTATGATTTGAGTAGTGGTCCATGGTCAGCATTCAGGGTGTGCTTCAGGAACAATAGGTGTTCCCCCCCCACACACACACACACCTATTAATTAGAGGTATATTTGGTAAATTGCCTGTTGAACAATTCAGACAATTATTGCTAATTTTCCCCGATTTCTTTAAATCAGTGACACGAGGGAGTGTTTGATTTCTAATATTCAATATTTGATTGTTAATGTTCAGCATTTAACATCACATGTTATGCTCAAAAAACAGAAGGAATTAAATGCCTCCTCTTAGTTAAAGCAAGAGTCCTGATTTTCTTGACCAATAATATGAAATGGAATAAATAATTTCAGACACAAATAACCTAAAAAGAAGATTTCACCTCTCTTTGACCTCCAAAGTAGTGAGCATGCTAAAACAGATTAAGCCTGTTAGTCATAAAACAATAAGGAAATATCCCGCATAAGGAAACACTCTGGAAAAATAATTGCCCCTGAACTGAACAGTCATTTAGTTATCAGGAAAGCAACCCTTTCAGTTTTTTTCCATCAGGCAACGTAGGCCTACATTTACGTTTACAAGAAATCCTTCATCCCCTCTGCAATAGCCATTTCCAATAACACCAAATGATCACTCCATACCCCCTGTGTTGTTTGTCTGTATGAAAATATTTTAAAAGTGAGCCTTGTCAAAGAAAAAAAATCTGTAAGCTTTTGGAACAGACAATAAAGTATATGTAATCTAATCTTAATCTAATCTAATCAATTGTCATTATGGTATTATTATTTTAACTTTTATTTAACCAGGTTAACCCAATTTAACCTCATTGAGATAATTCTGAGAGATAATTTTTCACCTGGCCAACAATGTTGGAAGTAGGCCTACAAATATTTTTGGGCAATAATGTGGTTGAGAAATGTATCATGTGGAAAGATCTGTCGTCACCTGTCATGAACCAGGGTACCAAATTTGGCAACTATGCAACATTCTGTCTGTACCTGCCCCAACCTCACAAAGCCTCTGCCAATTGAGGCTGATCCAACATGAGAGTTTCACAATGCCCCTTATGGTTTCTTGTTAAACTTGATCATAAGTCAATTTACTGGTTATTTTCTAGTTAATTTTGTAGCCTATATGCAAAGCCATGTGTTGCATGCCTAAACAATAAACTGCCAGTGCATCAAAGATGATGCAAATATGATAGAGCTGTTTGTTTACTGGTATGTTCACATGATGTTATGCTTCACTTTCTAAACAAAAAAAACAAATCCAATCCTCTTACAGATGGTAGCCTAATGTTTAAATCCCAGTCAGACACATCAAACAGTGACAAATTAGGAGGGTGGGAGACTGGACCACGTTTGTTTACCCGGTAATGTGCCTAGCAACACTTCAGGAGAGGGCGGGAAAAGTCGTCCTTGCAGGCCCCTGTAGCTGAGAGGCTTGCCCCTCGCCTCGACTGGCAGGGTGTAGCATAACAACAACAGCTAAAATATTGAAGGCGAGAGGCGCAGACCAACCAGCACGCTGTATCCAAGGGCAGTTGCGATGGAAACAAAGCGCACGTGCTCACGCTGCGAGCCTGTTGCCAACGCGTCAGCGTCTCCCCCCGCTAGCAGCCAGCCATCCAGCACGCTTGCCGGCCCGCCTGTCATCCGACGTTAGTGCGAACCGCGCGCGGCCGAGGCTTTGAGGAGGAGGGGCTGGGTGGAGCCTCCCCCCTCCTTTTTAATCCTTTCAGCGTGTTTTTCTCTCTTTCTCTTTCCCTTCCTCCTTCCTTCCTCCCTACTACCCCCTCCCCCTCGCCCTTCCTATCCCTTCTCCTCTTCTCTCTTTCTCTCTGTTTCTCTATGTCTCTCTCTCCCTCTCTCGCCCTTCTCTTGTTGTCTCGAGCTCTCGTCCCTCGACCGACACATAGACAAATGTGCGCACGCACGCTCATCCACACAGTCTCAAACACACCAAAACAAAAACAAGCAGCATGGCTTGTCAGGCGGGCGGGGGGGGGTGACATATCTCTCTCTGCCCTCGAAGGCGGGTGGTACTGGGGGAGTGGTACTGGGGAGCTGGGAGCCTTCAAAGGGGTCGGAGTGGACGAAGCAGAGATGTTCCAACTACCTCCTTTGTCTGGTGGCTCGCCAGTCGTCCCCAGTCTGTGGCGAGCTGTTGTTTTCACCACCGGACCCTTTAATGGACAGACATCGTCTTTACTGAATCATTGATGATGCCCCTCGCTGCATGGGGCAATGAAATGATCGGAGCGGTGTTGGTGGTGCCCCCCCTGGTTTTTGCCCCCCTCCTGTGCCCCATTTGCCCCCCTCCTGTGCGTGTTGTGTTAAGCGACGTGGGACTCGGGGGGACCAGGGCTAAATAATGCAGACGGTCTGTCTGAGCGAAGGTATCCTCAGATCCCCTGACCTGATGAAACAATCAGGTGGCAACGAGGCACTGTGGCGCTGGGGACACTGGCTCAGCGCCGGTGAACTCGACCACCTCGGCATTTCAGACATGACGTGTTGCTCTCGTAGAGACGGGAGCCAGTGCTGGTCCCAGAGGCATTTCTTATAGCGAATGGCAATGTCTGAAGCAACAAATGCTTCTCTAAGTGATTTTTTAATGTTCAGACGGAATTAGCAACAGCAGGGGTCCACTATACTCCATTGAATGTGCTTTGCAGACACAAAATCATCAGACATGCCCATCTCAGTGTGGAGGTGTGTCACGACTCACCTGGTATTTTTCACCTGAAATTCGCAGTTGCTGTTTGAAGACTCCGCCACAAACAAGAGAGTTTGGTTACGTTTTGTGATCACTATCAGAACAAAGTGAACAGGAAATGATCTATGTTCTTCTAAGGAAATGGGGACAAAAAGAAGTCCTTATCCTTCACTGTATTTTTTTTTTTGTTATTGTTTTTGATATCAGTTAAGAGTAAATCTGTGGGTGTCGTCACTGACCCTAAGCCTTGATGTGAGATTAATGGTGTCTGTTTTTCAGACACAAAGACATGTTATTTTTCTGAGCTGAAAAAGACCTGGAAAACAGGATTAGCCTCTATCAGGGTCTAAGCCTGAACAGATTGACTGGGATGAGATGCTGAGGCGCAGCGAGTGGGCCCTTGCCTGCTTTTGACTCTAATGATGTTGACATGAGTAAAAACCGTTGTGTTTTTAACACCCATTGCATGAGATCTAAGCGTAATCTTCTGATAGCGAGCTCTGTTGGATTTCCAGTATGTTTGTCATATGTTTGTTGTTATTGGCATGCGGTGGGAACAGAAGTGGTGTGGATATTTAGTGATCAGTTGTTGGAGTAAAGAATAATTTACAGGAATGGCAGGTGCGTTGACATTTGTATGTCAAGAATTTGTCATTATTTTTCACCTTTGCCAAACCCAAAGACCTTTTCTAAATGAACATTCCGAGCGTTCTTCAGCACCACCTTTTCTGCCATTGTGTCAATCATGGCCTTTGGTTTCGTGATTTGCTTTTTCTCTGTTTTCTTTTTCACCAATATTTTGTCAACTGTTCCAAGGACACCGGGGCAGATGATACGTTGTGGGCATGTAGCCCCACTAGGCATCCACCCACCCCACCCCCGACTGCTGAAAGCCAGGAAAGTTTTCACAGAGTAACTCGCCAACTTTTGTGCCCATGATTATGACATTTTTGTGGTATTTTGGTCTCAAGGAGATACATCAACTCAGCCCATAACTGCTCATTTGAGTTGTATACCACCTAGTAAAAGATGTAAATACAAAAATTGGGATTTTCAATCAGCATTATCTTTTGGTATGCTTACCCATCGCCATATTTACTCAATTCAGGAGTCAAAACAATTTTATGCCGACGTCATGTGATGTAAAGGTTCAAAGTTAACTAAATTCGACATTCTTTAGATGTATGCCACATTTTTTGCAATTCTGTCCATAGGAGACACTGCAACTGCTTGGACCCCTATGATCACCACTTCTGGATGTGGACATGTGTATCTGTGCAGAGTTTTTACAACACACACACAATCTTAAACACATGCACACATGCACATACATATCCACAAACCCATGCATACAGATGCACACACACACAAGTATTTAATCAGACATATGTATTGCAAATGCACACACACACACACTCACTTATACATTCAGACACACATACACAATGGTAGGCACATGCACATACACACATATTGTAAAAATGTAGGCACACACAGTATTGCAGAAACATGATCGCCGGAAAATAGCAGATGTGTATTTGTGCAATGTGGATACAGACAAATATTGGTGAGTTGCTTTGCCTTAGTATACTTTGTCTGTTGTTGCAGACTTGTCTTTGTGAAGCACTTCACGCACACGTACACGCATACACACTGGTGCGCTATGACAAATACCTAGAGATACTACGAAGCAGTGTGTAATATGTTACCATAACGGCAGAAATGTGCTTGTGCAATACAAATGCAGACAGATAGTGTTACATGATCACCTCACAATGCTGCATTTAACATCCAAAGAAAACAAATCACACTTCTCAACTTCTCTCCAACTCATGTTTGCATAGTCACCCATTTTCAGACTATCAATTCATAACCAGTCAGCCGTTCTTGTGTGGTAGTCTAGCCTAAAGGTGCTCAGGAGCTGAAAGCTCTTGAGACTCTTAATGGTCTATGAAGAAAGAATGGTAACCCTTCATTTTACAGTTCCTTAATTACTAAGTATTTACCTATAAAACATGGTAAGCCCACACACAAAGACGCATACAAACACACACATAGACACACATGCGTGCTTAGTATTTTATGTGTAGGGGTTTCTTAGTATTTCATGTAGTAGTAGTTTCATAGTTTCTCTGTATTGACCTTGTTACCTGTGGTAATTACCTAATAATAATACTACAATATATCATGTATTTGCTAGTTAAATACTCTGTAACTAGACAGTTAAAAGGAAGGTTGCTGAAATAGGGAAATTAAATATTTAAAAATAAATACCCTTATGCATTTTTTTGGTGGTGATGCAAGTCTATTCAGAATCTTTTTTTTTTTAATCTTTTATATCTTTTATCTTTAAATCATCTGTTGAGACATTAGAAAGAAGATGTTTTTCTGACCTCTAACCTGACTTATGAATCTTACCATCACCTCGTTTTTTCCTTGGCTGGCATGTCTAATATGCAGTAGCCACTCATGTTTTCTTTGACTGGCATGCCTAATATGCAATAGCCGCTCATGTTTGTGTCCTAGGATGTTTGTGTCAGTTTAGAAGCTGTGGGATTTTGGGTAACTGTATAATATTCTGTAAACAAAGAGCTTGGCTGTAATATAATTTACAGCCACTCTTGCCCCCACAGCTTTCATCGGCTTAACTGCAAATACTTATCTTCGGGTGTTTAGTTTTTTTCCTGATTGCGTACCCCCTCCTTTTTGTCTAGAATATTACTGTGTGTGTGTGTGTGTGTGTGTGTGTGTGTGTGCATGTGTGTGTGCATGTATGTGTGCGCTGTAGAGTCACATAGATCATGGTGGGGCAGCTGACAGGATTACATTAGGGTAGTGGTTCAGCTGTTCTTCGTTTCACGCTTGCCACAGGTGTCTCGTGGGATATGTGGGACACTCCTACGGACATGTTTAAATTCAGTAAAGGTCTGTGCTCTCTTGGGAAAGTCAATGTAATGTCATTTGTAAAAAGTCACTACTGATAATATATGAATTAGTTACTGGTATACGTACAGTGCAGTGTTTCTATGTGAAAGAACAAAGATACCATTGAAGCAAAATATCAATTTTTGAAATATAAATATTTATTTTTGTACATCATAATCTCTTCACTCATAAGCAAATCCTGTCATTAAAAAAGCTTACAAAACACCTCAGTTTCTGTCTTCCGTCTCACCAAAAAAATTGCAAAGTTTTATCCAAAAAACGTCAAGTACCAAAAGTCTTTGCATGCAAGAAAAAAAGCTTGTCTCTTTAACAGTGTAAAGCCTTCTGGACCCGTGAAAAACTTTGTCAAGTCTGTAACTGTTCGGTGAGGATCTACAGTGGTGTGCTCTCAGTATTAAATCACAGCTGAAGACAAAATACAAGCACAAGACATGTCAAGACACTTATGTTGTATAATTTACAAGCCGATCGTCCTACTCGACCCCTATCTTCATTCATAGAACAAAAATGTACTTGGCAATGCGTAGCACTTCTGTCAGAGACTATATACACACTATTGCACACACTACACTTCTTTTTCATAGTTCATAGAAACCCATTCACATTCATCCCTTGACTTTTTTTTTTCCAGTCTCCATTTCAGCCTTAAAGTGACTTCCATGAGAGAATTAAGGCCATAACAATTGACACACAAATCCAACACTGACAACAAAACCCCTGGGTCACTCCAAAAAGAGAAACAGGGCAAGTATATAAAGTTACAAAAATTACAATAACAAAGTTGTGTGCACCCCCGGGCTTAAAAAAACAAAGCCGTTCGCTACTAACTTTTGTTCGTAAGACATTTAGCAGCTTTACAAACTCGTGAGGAAGAACAACACAATTTGCGCAAACACAGTAAAGGTAGTTGCTTGTATATTGCTTGGTTAAGAAGAGCCCAGAGGCAAAAAACGAATGCACATGCAGTACTGGAAATTCGACAATGCCTTGACATATGGCATATGGGTAGCATAGGAAGGTATTCAAACTATTTGTGGTGATATTTACGTAAGATTGCAGAGGGACTAGGATGGAAGAAAGAGACGTTCTATCCCTACTGTGCTGGCAGTGGCAGATGGCTGCGACACATTCTCAAAGCTTAAGTCTACAGTGACTCAGTGCCTGTGCCTAGCCACCTGTGATATTACGTAATCATCAATATTCCTAGTGATAAGTACTGTTCAGTGCTGAGGTGCATGTTTAGTTCTTGCAAAGTACTCAAAGGCCATGTTTCCCCCTCACTCCTTTTACTTCTTCCATATCCAAGCAGATGTCTGTACAGGAGGCCAGGACAATCCTCCTGCGGGCGTTTTCTGTCCAAATCTCTTCTCTCCACATTCACGTGGCCATGCTTCCCACTCCAACGTGATATGAATATGAGGTCATCGTACAGTAACAGAGAGTAACCGAACATTTGAAGTGTTTAAGGGTTATGTTGACGTGGTGATGCTGGTCAGGCTGGTGCGCAGCTGAGAGGGGGAGGTTTAAAGGGAGACGGGATGGAGGTGGAGAGGTCTTTAGGGTGCGCTGCTAGCTGTGGAGAGAGGTCTCGTTAAGGGTTACGCGACTAGCTGCTGTTGCTATTCAGCAGAGGGTCTTGAGCGCCTTCCCGGAGGAGCAGAGAAGAGTCTGCATGTGGCAGGGCATGGGCGACTCCACCTCCACCGCCTGTTCCGGCCGGAAGCTGAATGGTGGCACGCGCTTCTTCAGGATCTGCCCGATGCCCATGGAGGGGAACTTGGAGCCGGCACTGCAACCACGCCTGTGCTGGGGGCTCTCTGGGCCCTCACTGCCCCCACTGCAGCTGCTGCCTCCGCTGCTGGGCGGGCTGGCGCCCGTGTCCGGCCAGTCGGAGGCCGAGGAAGGGCTCTTCTTGGGCTGCGGGGCCACGATGGCCACGGGCTGGCTGGGCGGCAGCGAGGGGATGGTGGGGATGGTGGCCTTCTTCAGGTAGGACGTCTCGGGCTGGAAGGCAGAGACGTGGCGCGGTGGGGAGAGCGCGCCGTTGGTCAGCTTGTACCACGGCGACGGCGGCGTCTCCTGCACAGGCTCCTTGGTGTGGCCCGAGTTCCAGGAGTGGGCGGCCAGGGCGGACGGCGGCCGTGCCGGAATGTCGACGGGCTTCCGCTTGGGCTTGGACTTAGACTTGTCCTTCTCCCTCTCCTTCTTGTCCTTGTCTTTGTCCTCCTGGGGCTCCTGCCGCCTGGGCGACTGCGGCGTCTGTGGGAACAGGGGGTGGATCTCCAGGTACTCTAGCGAGGAGGAGGCCACACAGCCTCCCTGACCGGAGTATGCGTCCTTCAGTCCCCCAGTCACAGCACGCAGTAGGCCTGAAAAAGACAGAGACAACAAAGGGTTAAGTACACAAACAACATAAATAACGATGCACTTTATCTCAGTTCATCTCACGCTATGGTATTATACACAACAATTATCTGCCATTGAGATCTATAAATATCTTGTTATTGTTGTTTTTTATTTCCTGGAGGCCCTTCCTTTTCACCACAGAATTCCACTTAATTTAACCGCTCCATTTCAAACAAAGTATTTACAACAACAAAGCTCTAATATTTCTGAGGAAGACGATCCAACTATCAATAGCCCAAAAGATAAGTTGAAGGTAATTCCAGTTGAGCCACTGTGGAAGTCCTTTTGAGAGACATTTGGTTCTTTGTTTCTGACAAAATTGAGTTTAGAGAAACATTCTTTTTGAGGCCACGAGCAGATAGGCTGGGTGGTGTAACTTGATAAGTGACATCAAGCAGAGATATTTTAAAGTGAAATAAAAAAAATCTCTTAAGGCGGTCTAGACAGACATGCTAGAACTTGTTCTGCATGTTCTGGGCGTGTGATTTGCACCAGATGTGAAAGTATGTATTTAAATATTGGTTGGCATATACCAACATGTTTTTACCTTCCTTATGTATACCACTTAGTTGAAATGAATGCCCAAAATCCAGATAAGTTGGTGACTATGGTCACTAATCTGTATCTTTGGCAAGATGTGTGATAATTATAAGTGTCATAGTCTCCCTTACTGTAGGTGCTGACATACATACAGACTCACGTGTGAAACCTGATTAGAAGTCATGTTAATGAGCCACTCTTTGGTGTTTAGATTTGAAAGTCTCTGCTCTTAACGCCTCTCACCTGACTTGTGCTTCTTCTCTTTGGTGGGGCCCTTGCTCACGGCCAGGTAGACAGGAGTTTGCTTCGGGGGGATGGTGATCTTCTCGATATGCTTTCGCCACTGGGTCTGGAAGAAGAGTTCGTTCTTCTTTTCCTTCTCCACATTCTGCTTCTCCTAAAGCAGGGATACACTACGTTAAAAACTTGCACATTTGTTTTTATTATTTGAGCAATGAAGACTAAACATAGCACACATTCCCTGTTTGCATTTTGCTGCATTATTACTAATTGGCTTCTCAGGTTGCATTGTCATGGAATTGCACAAAGGTCACACACTGACACAAACTGGCACACACGCAGGCACACTGAATCAAAAGGATTATGAGGTTGTGCACCATTACAAGTCAATGACGTGTACGTACCCGGTATTCTTTGGAAAGCCGCTTCATTTTATTGTTGAGCAAGAAGTAAACAGCGAGTGTGTGGCAGGCGCGGTTGGTGAGAACCGCGCTCAGGACCTCGCTATGCTTGTAGCCCATGTTTTCTGTCATGTGCAGCAGCACCATTTGGTTAATCTCCTCGATATGGATCCTGGGAAACGAGGGTTGAAAATGGCAGTTGAGAGGCATAACTTTATGTTTGTTTCTCTGTCTGTCTGTCTGTTTGTCTATCTATCAATCAATCAATCTACCAATCTATATCTATCTATCTTATCTATCTATCATATCTAGATGAATGGATACAGATGGAAAGATGAATATATGTATATATGGAAAGATAACAAGTAGGAATAGCTGGTATACAGTATGTTGGTGAGTGTATAGTTAGCGCACCTGTTCAGGTAAGGGGCGAGGGTGTGTGGGTTGCCCAGCTGAAGCCAGGAGTCGGACATCACTTGGTGGATGTTGGGTCTCTTGGCGGGGTCGGGCTCGAGGAGACTCTTCAGAAGGTTCCCAGCAGCTGTGTGTGTGTGTGGGGAGACAGTAAAGGGTCAGTGCCACCCTGCTGATGTCTTTTCAGAAGAGCCACAACAGTACAAAACAGAGCAGAGCAGGAGGTCTCAGTGACAGCCAGTGACAAGTACGCTTTGTGGTAGTGGTCGCCTGAGAGCCATCGCCCATGCTCTCTCACCATGAACTCTGCGTCTGCACATCAGCTGAGACACACTGAAACAAAAGGGCTCATTATAGAGCCCCTTCATTGGGTCCATGCTAATTACAATGTTCCGTGAATAAAACAAAAAAAACTATTTACGTGCTCCTACACGAAACAACAACCCACTGTTGGGAGGAGGAAGAATGCAGGCTTTTGTGGCTTGAAACCACTTGATTATTCCTTTTGCAAGGCATAACAAATTTCTTTCTTAGGTAAGCACTAGAATTACCATTGTGGAGAGCCACATTATGTAAGCCTGATTCACGCACATCGATATGCAACTCCGGTTTGTCCAGTTGCAAATAATATACAGCTGCCAACTCACTCAAATCAGTTGTCAGTCGGATGGAAAGGCATTAATTAGGTTGTCGTGACTTGAAGTGCTGAGCAGATTTCCAGTGAACAACCACACACCTTTCCTTTTTTATAGCCATACCACATGTGCACTTGTAATCTTAACACTTGGTTCACTGGTATTTAGCAGATGTTTATCGTACACGGTCTTGCAACATTATCCAGAGAACAACATCAACCAGAGATTTTCAAAGAACCATACAATTATATGAGATATATCCCTGTCCCAACAACCACTAGTCTCCCGGAAGAAAAAAAGAGTTCCTGCGAAATCCAATTTGCCCCCTGGCTCCAACACTAACTTTAAGGCATCTAGAAAGCGAGTCCACAACCGCCCTTTTGCATTAAAGGAACATCAGACACAGATGTCTGGAGTAGAGGGAGGCGTAAGGCTGTGGATATAAACGGACACTTCACAACATCATGTGAGAGACACCAGGAGTGTGTTGCTCATTAAGCTCCAATTGAAGACGGCAAACGTCTGCGGCCAGTCACTCTGGTCTGGATATATATACTGCTCAAAAAAATTAAGGGAACACTTCAATCATACACTGGATCGGTACTCTGACACTGTTTGGCTCTGAGCACAAGTAAAACTTTTGAGGCGAGTGTTTTATTTTGCAAGAGCTGTCAGACATTCTGTGAATGTACTTTGAGAATGGAGAAAAGGGTGGAAGGTTTCAAAAAATGTGTTTTAACAATTGTGGAAAACTGTAAGTGTTCTAAACAGTATATATTCACACAATGACAGTAGGTCGATCAAAACTATAAAGCTGCTGCCACAAGGTACCTCATTGGTGAATTGAAGGACAATCTCCCATTGAAAGATCTGAGCTCTTCATATTATTCACAGATCTCAACAGGAGCTCTCTCTCTCTCTTATCTTATACATCTACACAAGTCAGTGCTTGTGTGCTTCTGTGGAAAAGGATTGCTATCTCATATCTGAGGACGTGAAGTATGGCATGCTCACCTGAGGAGAGGTTCGTTGGCAGGGGGTTCATCTCTCTGTCCACCATCTTCTGGTGCAGGGCCCGCAGGCTGAAGGGCTCGACCGTGAAGGGCAGTGTGCCGGTCAGCATGGCATACATGTTCACCCCTCTGCACATTAACCAAACAAAGAAATACTTGTTTAATCAATTCAAATATACACATTTAAGATGTCAAATTCAGCTGGCGAGGGTGGGTGGGTAAGATTTTGAAAAATGCAATGAAGTGTGTCACTCACATCGACCATACGTCCACTTTGGGCCCGTACTTCTTGCGGGACAGCAGTTCAGGGGCCGCATAGGCGGGGCTGCCACACTGCGTGCTGAAGGGATCTGTGTAGCCCAGGATTCCAGCACAGTTGCTGAGGCCAAAGTCTACAGAGAGAGAGATAGAGAGAGAGTGAAGGTGTCAGTGGTCCACATGCTGTTTTTGGGACAGCATTTTACGGGACTGGCAGTGAACACTTGAGCTATCCATCACACGTAGGCGTCGTATAAGGGGCCTGTCTACAGAGCAAGCCTTGCACAATGGTGAGAGGTCATTTAGCTTTAATGGGTATTTATGAGGCTCAACTCGCCACATGGGAAAAGGTTACATTTCCTTTGTATCTTTAAACAGTAGATGATCATCATTTAAGTGTCTTTCTATTAATACATCTATAAATACATTGCTGAATGTAACCATTTTTGCATTTTTGTTTATGCATATTTGTTGCCTGTTGTTTGTATATTTATTGCTAATCTACAGACTATAAAATGCAAAAGATTAAAATGGGATCAGAAGCACAATTATATTTTTGAATGCATAAAACACAAGCTTACCGATTAATTTGATGTTGTCATGTTCATCCAACAGAAGGTTTTCAATCTTCAAATCTCTGTGAGAAAGCAAAACAACATGCAGCTGTCAATTTAAATGGAGCAACTGTCAATGTGGTCCAACTCACTGAGCAACAAAAGCCTTCGCAAAGGGGCTTACCCCCATTTAAAACCATGGCACCCTGTTTGTCTATATGGGCCCCCCTCCCCATAGATACAGTACAATCACCGGCATATCTACATGGGCCATCTGTGTTCACACACTATTCCAATTCATAACCAATCTGACACTGAGTTTCTGAAGGGGTGTCTGTGTGAGTGTGATTACTGGTATACAAAAAGAAAGTCAGTGAATGTAAGTTAAAGTGGGAATGTGACTGTTACTGTAGCTGTTGTGAGTGAATTACATTGTGTGAATGTGTCTGAGTGTGTGAGAGATTGAGTGAAGGAGTGTGTGTGTGCGTGTGTGTGTATGTATGAGATAGGGGGATAGAGTAAATAAGTTGAGAGAGAGGGATCTCTCGGCGGTTCTCACCTGTGCACCACGCCGGCACGGTGGAGATGCTCAACGGCCATGACCAGCTGCCGCACGTACTTCTGCGCCTCACGCTCCTCCAGGCGCTTCTTCTCATAGATGTGGTTCATGAGGTTGCCGCCTGGACACAGCTCCATCACCAGGTAGTAGCTGTTCTCCGTCTCCAGGATGTCCAGCAGCTGCGTGATGTTGGGGTGGCGGATCATCTGCTGGATCTGGCCCTCGCGCCGCAGGTTCTTGGTCACGTACGAGTCCTTCTTGGCCTTCCTCTTGTCGATCACTTTCACTGCCACCTACAAGTGAACATTTAATACATATGAGTCACTTAGCAGCACTAGATAATCATGTTCTGGGAGAAATGCTACACTAAAATAGTTGATTTGCATGATTTTTCAGGGCTTATTCAACTGGATTTCACATTTAATGAACACTAAATGATCTCTAAATTAGCTCACTATACACAAACCCCAGGCCTTTTCTCCGGCTTTGTGTGGAAAAGAGCCATCATTCCACCCCATGTGACACTGGGGCTGAACAGGTGAGGCTGAGCACCAGAGCTGCTGTCACACCCATTAACCCTGCCTGGGGCACGCACTCACATTTGTGTGTGTGTGTGTTGGGGGGTGTTGGTTAAGGGGGTTCACTGGACAGATACAAGAACAAACAGGCCCCACTGGGCCCCTCTCTTTCCCACTCCCATGGGAAGACAAGACCCCAAATGGCTTGTTAATTTCCCCCATTTGTCACGTGCGTGTCGCAAAGAGCTAATGCTGGATAAACACACGACGAGCCCCGGTGGCAACAAATGTACACAGTAACCCTGAGACAAGTCTGAAGGGCTCACCCAATTCCTTGATGATGACCCCCCTCTCCCCGCCACACAAAGGTGAATGTAGACAGAAATTCAGATCAAGTAGGGGCTGACAGTTCACCGACCTTTCGTTCACCCCACAAATGCTCCAAGCTATAGCACAATAAAAAAGGGGTGATTTGTTATGCTTCTGATGAAAGCACCTCACGCATAATCCCTGCCACTCAGGCTAGGACAAAAAAAGAGGGTTCAAGAGGCTGCCTGGCTGTCTCGCCTTTACAAATCACGGGCCACGAGAGACCATTGAGAAAACAAGTCATACATGACCAATTGAGCAAATAATTAGATCAATTACCCTAACAGAGGGATCCCGAGTGTAAGGTCAGAGGGAATTTGGGGGGCACACTGTCCCCACCCCAGCCTTTAGAGAATCTCCTCTGATGGTAATTCGGCCCCACTGTATGCTCAGGCGACAACAAAGGACTGGCTCTTTTCGCTGAAGCCCACGTTGTCGATGAAGGGAGGTGGGAGTCAGGGTGTGTGGGGGGGCTGAGGTGGGGGCTGATGTTGGGGGTATGGGGGCTGCTTGCCGCCTCTGCCGCCGCCTACGGGCTCCTGCCCGACACATTGTTTATCATTCCCTCAGACAAAGAGTGGGTGCGGGGGAAAGTGGGTTAGATATGATCACACAACAGACACACACACACACACACACACACACACACACACACATACACACTCTCTGGGAGCATGTGCTATCCTCTCACTGCTTGCCCACCCAGCCCCACCCCCACTGTTTTTCCTGGTGATGTCAGATCGATCCTGTGCGAGCAGGCGTATGGGCAAGCGAGCAAGCAATACAACAGCTCTAGCGGAGGAGAGAGAGAGAGAGCACGAGGAGGACTAGTGCTTTGCTTTGTGATTTCGAGGGTTTGCATCATCGCCCGGGCGGCGTGTCTCTCTCCTTGCCACAGGAACAGGGAAAGAGGGGGGCTCTAAGGGGGCTCACTGGGGTTGGCGTAATCCTTCATATGCTAAGTAGGAATTCCAGGTCACACATTCAAAAAACAGAGACACTTGTTTTTTTCACCCCACATGCTAATTGACTGCCTGTGCACTGCACAGCACACCCACAAATAAGTTTAAACACACAAAGCAAATGATGACAAAAACAGCAACTCCAATGCTAGATCAAAAATAAAACAAAAAAACCCCTCAAGAACACCATTCATGAATAAATCCCCTTAAATGGGTAATGTAAGATTTACACCTTTCTCTTCCAGCTGTAAATCTCCTCTTAAGAGCCTGTGTGTCAGAGTAGCCTAATGTATTCTGATGTCAGGGATTTAATTAGTCTCTCCAGGTTCACACTGCTTGGTGTTGATCACTCTCTCTAGGGTAAGCTGTGATTAATACAGACACCTTTATAAGATCTTGGACTGCCACTGTTATCTAATATCAGGAAGGTGTTACTACAACTCCAGGTAAGATAAGTTACTATAACTGGCCTTAGCCTAACCCCCATATAACCCTAGAGGGCTCAAGAAATAAGAGTGCTCACAAGAATGTATCAGCATGTGCACAATATCAAAAGACAATTATCTAACAAGCAGCCCAGTTCATTATTTAATGAACATTTAAAAGAAAGAAAAAACGTGACAACTGCACACACACATATATATATATATATATATATATATATATATATATATATATATATATATATATATATATATATATATATATATACATACATATGTGTGTGTGTGTGTGAACTAAGTTTTTAATTCATCACAATCACTTCATCTTACCTTCTCCCCTGTCAAAGCGTGAAGACCCTCTCGAACTTTAGCAAAGGAGCCTTCTCCCAGTTTTCTTCCTATTAGATAATTTCCAACTCTTTTCGTGTGATAGAAGTTGCGAAGGATGTCCCCAGGTGGACTACTATTAAGTGTAGGTAAAGCATTGTCTGTCCCGTTGGAATTCGGAGCTTTCACTCCGACAAGTCTTTGACCGTCGACCACCATCTCCTTGACAGCTTGTATCGGAACCAAATGTGCTCAGTGCGCTCTCACACGCCGTTGTTACCTACAACCACGTATGTCTCCTTACGTGTTCTAAAATGAAATCGGCTCTGTCAGCAACGTACATCTGAAGTACAGTCCCTTCTACTCTGTCGTTGTCCCTAATAGCCTGTTGCGTACGTCTTAACCGAAATTGGCACACGCACCACTTCTCCAATCTGACGCTTTGTCTGACGTGAATGAACCATGGAAGCGTCAAACCCCAGTTGCGCTATCAACAGTTTTTAATCTTTACTGAAGAAAATACAAACGACAGACAAACCAATTAATGTCTTGACATAAAGTCTCCAGCAATGTCTATGAAATATACCCACGTCTAAACGTTGAGCGAACAATCAACAAAAATATCAGAAGCTGCTGATGACATCCACATCTAACCACAGTTGCGATATACTGTTGAATGCTTTGTGTGCGCTAGGCTGTTTAAAGCAAGTTTCCCGGGACTAGGGGTAGGCGTGACTTGTTTTTCTGAAAAATCCTCACCCAGTTACTAGGTTGAAATTCTGTCCAATCAGCTGCGTTGGCAAGGGCACTTGTGCCTGTGCTATACATGCTTGTGAATGAAGCTCCGCCCTCAGACCCATGCGGTTCACAACAAAGACCATGTTGCGAGGGGAAAACTGTCGGGACGTGACTTTTGACATGTTAAGGTTACGGCACTGACTAATACCTGGTCAGGCAACTGCTTATCCTATGGCTACTTCAAATAGGCCTATTTCCGTGGTGTGGGGATAGTCAGGGAATAAACTGATAATAAGTTGCCTAAAGCCTCGGAGATATGACTTCAACCAGTACAGTAGCCTAGGCTATAATAGGCTAACATGTAAACAGATGTAAAGTAGGCTTTCTCCCCCAGTTAATCTCTAATACAAGAGAACCAGGCATAACATTGGTAGCCTACCCGTTATTGGTTGCTCTGTCAGCCTAGGTCTAGGCTAGGCCTTACTCTGGTGTTACACCTGTATAAGGTCTTGCAAAACAATATTGTAGGCCTAGTCTGCATTCACAATTTAGAACGTCAGTCAGACAGTCACAAAGATCAGGTTTGATTCACTTAATGTGTAGTCTGCTTGACCAAGTAGGGCGATCATAGGTTTGTGCATTTGAATATAGCCTAGCCTAAGATTTTTTCAAGGTGCGTTACGTTACTTGATATTCTCAGAAATTATGCAACGTTTCTTGTCTAACTGAATTTTTCTGACATTATTGCATTTTGCAACAATTAGCTTAAGTAACGGGCGGTGGTTTCATCATCTGCACACGTGTATCATCCATCATAGCAATTTGTTTACATTACCATGTGGATGGATGCTTCTAACAGCTCAATGTCACCCTGTGGCAAGATTTGTCATAGCGCTCAAACGATAGTGCACATCCTTTGTCTAAAAGAATATGTAGATACAGTGGGGGTGACTTTATAAAGGTTAGGTTTTAACACTTATATTGTATCCAACACAGCCACGACAAATGTAATACATGCCAATATAGCCTACAATATATTTATTTTCAATGCATCAGATTTTACGTTTTCACACGTTGTTGTCCAAATTATGATTGTCTAGTTACCCCATCATAATCGTAAATCAAAGCAGTAATACATGACAATATACTGCCATCTACCGGTGAACAGTGGAACCCATTCAATCCCGTCCTGCCCTTCGCCCGTCCACCGCTACCACACCATACCAGCCGACTATCTGCTTGTCGAGCCACCACCACTAACACAAGCGGACATGTTTGGCCGGCCTCTTGGTGGAGTGTAAATATACATTTATCTTGCACGATAAAGGAATACGTAGCCGAGGCCGGGAACCATGGACGCTGTCAATGCATTTAACCATGAGGTTAGTCTGTCCTTGGTACAGTCATTGGGAAGATGAGAATTGCTAGAGTGACTGAAGTTAGCTAGCTTGCTAGCTAGCTATGTTGTCTTTGACCATCTTGCTAAGCTAGTTCGGGCTGTGTGGGGTGGAAGGCCGCAACTGGCGCTCAAGGCCTGTTGTGTAAATGTAGTTCTTTTACAGTACATTACGTCTGCTCCACGAAAGGAATCATACTCTTGCTAGTAACCGCCACATGTTGTTTAATCAAAGGTGCTTTCAGAAGTGCCAAACATTGCATCGTTGGCTAGCTTGATATGTGGCTAGCTAGCTAGGATAACTGGCTCACGGAGTACAGTAGAGTTTAGCAACTATGTGAAGCCAACCAGTCAACCAACGTTTGCTAGCCAACAGTATCACGCTATGGGACCTGTGAGTTGGCTCCCTAAAGAAAATTGCAACCCCACTATGCAAATGTTATTCGATTTTCAATATTACCACACTGGAAGAGCTACTTTGCGACCAAACACAACGTTACTTTTTTGCTTCATTAGATGGGTAGGGTTAGTTCAGACAGCATCGGTTAGCAAGCTTACAGGTGACCTAGCATGGTAACGTTATGATTTGGGTTGAAAATGTACGTTAGCTTGCTAGAGCAAGCTGTAACTTCAGCGAGGAATTTGGATGTTACCTGCCTTATGCACGACTCTATGCATGTATTATAGAGTTGGGAGCACTTATCAAAAGCTCTTCTACTGCCGTTTATGAGAGGGGAGGCCAAAGGAGTGGTTACCAGTTGACAATACAAGGAGAGTTGTTTCTGTTGTGATACGGAATGGATAAAGGATGACATGAGAAACTATGTCTGCATGTTAGCTTTTCCCGAGAGTAGTTGAAGTGGACCTCAACGTTTACCACTTCTCTGAAAATTCTATGGAGGGAGTTTGTTTGGGCGCGAGAGATGACAATTGTTCATCATATGACCATGTTTTGTGTTAAACCCTAATTGTATGTACGTTAAACCTCTAAAACATGTATGTCGGTATAAACATGTACATGTTTTGTTAATTTGTATTATGTACTTTAAGCACCTTAGGACAGGGCATATTTTCAAAAATATTAATCTTATTTGGAAGTGTGTGTAGGACAGAACTGAAGACAGGCAAACCAGTAACGTTAGCCAAACACACATGCTGCTTAGAGTAATGCTAATGCAGAGTAGTAAGATTCACATAAGTGTATCCTCAAGCTGAATCAAGAGTAATCGTTTGAATGGATGACACTGCTGGTCTCATCCAACTTGCCCCATTGCATGGAATTTTGCAACATAAATTGTAAATGCATCAAATTAAAAGTGACATGTTTCAAAATAAAAACACAACGTTACAGCAAACAACACTGACTGAAAAATAACAAAAACAGTGCCATAGCTGAGCTGATGGTCACAACAAAGAATAGGCCCTTTTATGAGTCACTGTTGGATTGTCTATTGTGCATTAAATCCTGTACACCAGGCACTCTCATGGGATGGCAATTATTAATGTTTTGTACAGATAGTACCAGCAGCTTGATTATTAAATGCCCCCATATTGGTGGACATGTTATTAACCATGATCTCAAACATTGTGTTGATTGATTCCCTGTTTTCCCACGCTATGTTTTTGGGGTTTCTTTCAGTTGTTCTCTCTGATGGACTCAAAGCCCCCAATCTCTCGGGCAAAGATGATCTCCATCACAAAGTCTGCCATCAAAGCTATAAAGGTATGGAGTGGAGCTATGCTGATTATAGAGGAAGCAGTCCCAGTTTCACTTGATCATTCTTGCATAAAGAGCCTTATCCTGAAGGCCACTCACTGTGATCATAGTCTTGACTTGCACCCAATTAATATTTCTACTTTTTTTTTGCAGTTGTATAAGCATGTCGTCCAGATTGTTGAAAAGTTTATCAAAAAGGTTTGTGTCATTGATTTAAGCTTTGATTTGTATATGTTTTCTCAAAATACATATAATAATGATATAGTAATAATACTTGATTTGTTACGTATGGACAGTTTTGGGAGTAACGCATTACAAAGTAACGTGTTACTGTACGCGTTATTCCACTACTTTTAGCGATAACGAGCATGTAATAAAGTATTTTTTAAAAACAATTAACTCAGTTACAATGACTGGAATTTAGATGAGTTCGTTACTCGCGATACTCTTGTTTATCTTGTGTGAAAAATGAAGGCTACAATTTGAATGGACATCTTAAACACCTTTCCCTTTTGTTTCCATCTCGTAAAGTGGTGCAGTAGGCACATTGTTAATCTTTCTGCTCTTCTTCGCCTAGTGCGCAAAAGCCTTGTTATATTCCTTTTACATTCTTCCAACATCAACACAACACTAATATACCTACATAGCCTTGGCACAGACACGCACGCAAGTTTAACACGAGAGAAAAATGTGGATTTCACTTTCCAAATAAAGAATCCTCCACAAATAGCCTACAATATAACGACTTGAGCTATTTGCACTAGGCAATGTTTACATCGGAATTGACATCCATGGGGTTATGGGTTCATTTGTCTGCAACGGAACATACAACTTCTCTGGAACACCTTATTGAGCTGGTTCTTCAAAAGTAAAAGTTTGAGAACTCATGTACAAGGCTACTGTTTGATTTGAAGGGTTGAGACTACAATAAATAGGTCTACAAATTATGTTTGTTGTGTGTGACTGTTCAGTACTGTTCACATTGACATTTTAAAAGCAGACATAAAAGTAACTCAAAAGTTACTTTCTCTAGTAACTAATTACTTTAGACATACAGAAATTGGTAAAGTAATTCAATTACTTTTGAAAGAAGTAACTAGTAACTTTAACTAATGACTAATTTCCAGTAACTTGCCCAACACTGCATATGGATTTCCTCACATAATTTGATTCAAATGATTAAAAAAAATGCAGTAATTGATTTTCATGTTGTCTCCTGTAGTGCAAGCCTGAGTATAAAGTTCCAGGACTGTACGTGGTGGACTCCATCGTGAGGCAATCACGGCATCAGTTTGGAGCAGATAAGGACGTGTTTGGGCCCAGGTTCACCAAAAACATAACAGGCACCTTCGAGAACCTCTGCTTGTGTCCATCGGAGGACAGGGTAGGAGTCACCTGCACTTTTTTAAACTCTAAATGTAATTTGTGACAGGTGTAAAATTGTTGGTGGATGATATGAAAGTCCAATTTGATTAACTGGGGTTTCTCTGGATTGTCCATCATGGAGCCTTACTTTTCCCTGCTTGAACATAGTGTAGTGTTTACTGTGTTTGGTCTGCATTTACACACATTCATGTTAAAGGGATGTTCCACCATTTGGGGAAATCCACTCATTTTCCACCTCCCCTTGAGTTAAACAATTGAGTTTTACCTTTCCCCAGTTCATCCAGCCGTTCTCTGAGTCTGGCAGTAGCACTTTTAGCTCCAGCTCATTGAATCAGATTAGACCGTTAGCATCTCTGCTATAAGCTAAACTGTATTCCCCCCAATAGTGAAATATCTCTTTAATCAGATATCTATCTCATGTGCATTCTAAACTAAAAACATACCTGTAATCATATATAAAGTTATCCAGCAAGGCGCACAATCATTCCTCTTAACCCTAGCACACCTATATGAAATATTTCTTTTTCTCCATCCTCTTTTGTCTTTTTTTCCACAGAGTAAGATTGTGCGTGTGTTGAACCTATGGCAGAAGAATGGTGTGTTCAAAATCGAGATCATCCAGCCTCTGATGGACATGGCCACAGGGTCCGGCAGCGCGGCTGAGGTTGCCGACGAGGACCAAGCGGGACCCAATGGAGGTGAGACACTCACTGATGCCTCAGCACTGCCGAACGTGGCCGAAGGTTCGAGCTGCTGTTGCAAATCCTAGAGTTGGTCTTTAACTGCTGAGGGACTCCTCTTGATTGTGGAATAGGAAAGCTTATGTGGAGCAAGAAACATGTAGATGTAGTACGCAAGGCTGATGGGTTGAAAACAACTTGAAGTTGAAGTGCAGTTGATGCTCTGGTTTCTCATTGGTCGTTAGGCCAGATCAAGCAGCAGTGTCCATTTTTAGTTGTTGTTGCGGAGAAATAAAGGTAATATTCATGGTCACCTCGAAATACCACAGTGTTTATAGATCTTTCTGATCAGAATAACAGTGTCAGGTGAGGTTGTGTATGTGGTTGCTATAGTGATTTGTCACCGCATGGGGTTGCTGTAATCATTTGAAGCGGCTGACTCCAAGCTGATAAAGGAGCTTGTGTGCTTTTGGCTGTTTTATTGAAACTTCCATAAACAGTAATGGCAAACCAGAGATCTTTTGGAAAATGCCATTGTAGCACATTAAAATGAAATGCTTTTGCAAATTAGCGCGTGTTGTTGTATGCGTTATCAGATTTGCAAGAATCACCACTATATTATAATGGTGGATGGTCTGTTTTATAAGAACCCTTTAAACCAATTGTTTTAGCTATGGTGTTTGGACCGACCTTAGAGCATTGCCACCAGTAGAGCCTTACATTTAGAAGTTTCCTACATGGTCTTACTTTTACATATCTCATGGACCTTCATGTTCTTTTTGTTGGGGAGTTTGCTAATATTTGCTAAGTGTAAGCTTTATAAGGGAGTTGTCATGACAAAACATGTGGTTAATCACATTCCTTCACAGCTTCCCCTCCTATCCCGATGAAGAAGATGCCGGAAGCTCACGCAGTCACAGCTCCGGAACATCATGTTGTGACGGCTAACTCCATTGCCGCGGCCGTGCCTCAACTTCAGAACTCTGATGCCTTCGCTGCAGTAGCACAGCTCTTCCAGTCTACCCAAGGGCAGCAGGTCAGTCGCCACTGCAGTCACTGCACTCAACTACTGCATTAGAATTTAGAGCAAGTGAAAAAGTAATGACACCAAATGTGCACAAAAAGCAAGTTTATATGACCCTTAGTGTCACTCTCTTTGCACATTTTTAAGGCCTTACAGAAAAGAAGGCCATACAGAAAAGAAATTAGCTTGGTGTACAAACTTAAGTCCTTGGTTTTGGGTCCCATTCATAATAAAGACAAGGTTTGAACAACATCTGAGACAGGTGCAGCTATGCACTTTTTCTGATTTGACACGGAACAACTCTTATAACTTGAAATGGTCTCTCCCTCTTTAACTCCAGCTCCAGCAAATGCTACAGACCTTCCAGCAGCCCGGGAAGCCCCAGTCCCCAGCCCTCACCAACAGCCTGCCAGCTCAGATGACCCTGCAGCCGCACACTGCTCCCCCAGCGGCACCCACGCCCGTCTCCATGGCCCCTCACCTGGAGGATTCTGTCGAAAAGGCCACGTTTGACACAGTGAGTCACACAGACCCACCTGAAACACAGCCTCGTTATCCAGTATCCTCTTGTACTCTGAGGGTTAGAGGTCCGTGCTGTGTTGGCAGATGCTTCAGCCTCCCACCTAACTAGGGTTGGGCAACGAAACACGGTTCTAATATGGCAGCGTTTTTTTATTTTTATTTTTTATACGAGGCATCACTGCATGTCATGCACCATCTCTAACGTCTTGCTCTGATAGCAACACATCCAGATACAGTTAGCTAACATAAACACTGGATAAACCAGAGGGGTGCACCACATAGGCGAGTGGACAATGTTTGACAGCTTGCGTGAGCCCAAGTAGCTTACTTTAAGGCGATATCGTGAGCTCCTGTCAAAATCTAGCAGTGGGCCTAACTACATACAAGCAAAAGGCTATGAAACAACATCAACAGTAGCCTATATGTTACACAATATCCTTGCTAATGCACTAACTGGCATTTATTTGAAATGTTATCAGCAAAGTTCTAAGGTGAAAACTTTATTTCACGTGGTGTTCTGAACAACATAATGGCATGATATTAATCGTTCATGTGCATGAGGCCCATATAGCATCACAATGAATATGAAGATCATGTTAAAAGTTAGTTGGCAAAAACATAAATATGTAGGTTACATACGTCACTGAGCTGTCAAAGTGGGTACGAAGCCATCTCCGTACGTTATCGCTAATTAAACTCAGCTGACTGGTGTTAGCGCATAGCCATAGTTGCTGTTAAAATGCCTACTAGGCTAGCGCTGGGAATCTAAACACTTCAACACACTATTGCGTGTTATGGGTTAAGACATGACATTTTTTGAAGCATTTGGGAACACACTGAATTAACTGGAAAGTAGAGTCCCTGTTAGATTAGCTTGCTTGCTTGTCCATGACCTGGCAGTTCTATGGGAAGTGGTTTTAACATACCTTATGGCAAACCGCCTATACTGGGTAAACTTGAAAGCAGAGCTTACCATTGTGTGTGCATGCATGGCAAGCTGTTCTAACATTTCAATGTATTATTCGTAGGAGCTATGAGATATTGATAGTAAATTGAATATAACAGTTCAATTTCATGTTCAAATTTGTCTTATCAATAAAAAAAAGCAATTCATGCTTTAGACCATTTTAATTTAAAACATTTTAAAAACAAAGTACCGGTTCAGGCACTGTTTAGGCACCGACACCGTTTTAAAAGTATCGATTTAGCACCGGTATCGGATAAAACCCAAACGATACCCAACACTACACCTAACACTAAAAAAGCACCCAGTCTCTTCTCAGGCTTGCACTACCAGAGTCATACCAAGTCATTAATTTTATCTCAGCTTGAGGTTTTTATTACCTTGAAAAAATCATATTCCTTTGTCATAAATCTCTGTATTCCTAGTGTTATGCAGCAGGTTTGAAATGTTGCACTTATATTGAATTATTTACAGTTTTGGATAAACTGATTGCCTCTGACTTTTCCTTTGCAGACGCTCCTTGATCGCTTCGACTATGATGACGAGCCCGAGGGTGCAGACGATATGAAAAAGGACGAGACGCCTTCGTCCCAGCCGGTCTTGTACGTCCTGACCTGTTTACTCCCCTACCTCGGCCGCCTCTCGGCACCATGACGACCTATAATTGGACAAGAGATGAGCTAATGGGCAAAGTGCTCAAAAATAGCCTGTGGCTACAGATGGGATGTTGAGCAATAGTGCAGATGGACAAAAGGTTATGAGCATTGTGTGGATAGGTGCTCTCTGTTGAGAGATGTTTAGGAGTTTATGAAGGGTGGTTTTATGAGTCCCTTGCAGCTTCACGTGATATTCGGTTATACGGCTGGGAGGTGTTCTAAGAAAGTTGTTTCTGATAAACCTGGCTAAATAGTGAAATTAGTGGTGGAGTAAGTGGTGAAGCTCATAATAGTAGAGCCACATGGCTTCATTTTTTTAGCTAATCAAAGCCATGTGTTCTGAGTTAACGTAGTCGGGTTTATAAGTTAACTGCATTTTTTGCAGTACCTCTGTTTTTACTTGAAGTTGTTCAGGTTATATATGACACCATGGATGGCTCATTTATCTGTCCAATGGATCCCTCCTATCAGGCATTTAGTTTTTTAGTCATGTTAATGTAACATAAACAAGGGAGCCCTCTAATTCTAAGCTGGTGATTCAGACATGTTTATTAACAGTGGGTTGTGTACCGTGTTGTTTCTTTACAGCGGTCATATAGACAGCATGTCCCATCCGCAGCACGTCCAGCCTCAGCAGCAGCAGCTTCCCCCCGGCTTCTCCCAACACCCCTCTCAACTCCCCAACATGGATCACTTCCAGCAGGTCATGATGGCCAAACCACATGATGCCACACAACAGGTAACAGCACATGCCAGTTATGATCGGATGATGTCAGGCTCATCCTACATGCTGTACAATGTATATTTTGCTTGCACCTGATGTCTTGGGTTTATCCACAGCAGAAGAAGACATGGGGTATAATGTATTCTGCATGGCTTGTGTTATTGATATGAGCTCAGCATTGCAAAACCCCCATGCCTAGTTGTTGTGTAAGAAGTGTTTTCTCTTTCTCACAAAAAAAAAGAAAACCAATTACAACATTATCTCCTGTTTTGCCCTGTTAGATCCCTCTACCTCCGAATGGGCAGCTCCAGGGCTTTGGCATGATGCCACCCCAGCCCTTCCCAGGGATGATGCCTCCCATGGGGCAGCCTCCCATGGCCCAGCCCCAGCAGGGAGCTGGGATGCCTCCAGGCTTCCCAGGGGGATTCCTACCCCAGAATAACGCATTTCCTCAGCACATGCATTCGCATCAACAGGTTAGTCCTGCAGCACCTACATTCCCAGGTATATATAGATCCACACTGAGCCATTGTTTTTTTGTGTGCATTTTTAAAGGTGATCATTTGCATGCAATTACAACCATTGTAGCTCTGCGTGTGATTACTAACTGCTTAACTGCATGTCAATGTGAATTCTCTGTATGTGGATATTTACAGGACTTCTGTATTAGATCGCTGTATCTTTGCAGCTTGTACATGAGATCTTTGTGTCTTAGCAGGATGTCTCCATGGGCGTTGACTCTCCGTCACTCAAGGACCGGAAGCACTGGCCAGATAACAGGAGGTCCCATTCTCGTTCAGGCTCCAGGTAAGGAACACTACTACGGCAGCAGCCAAGGCCAAAGATTAACCCTTAGAACCCGATTGACGCAAAGTGCGTCAAAAAACACACCCTTTCTTCTCTGTTACATTGCTCCGCGACTGTTCATCACAACGAGATAAAACCTTTATTTTATGACAGAGAAGAAGTGGGGCTTTCAAAGAGACTACGCTTGTTGTCTGTACGATCAAGTATGAAAATTAAAAAAAATCATGAAATTAAATAAAATTGCATCATATTTAAAGTCTATACTTCTCGGCGTTCACCTGCGCACCCATTACTCTCGTTTGAATTACTCGCAAACCCGTGATCGCATAGATATGGCAAGCATATCAGATGAAAGAGGAGAAACAGGGCAATTTGTTCAACAGAGAAACACCTTTTTTGCCTTTACTTTGTTCATGGCAATGCAGTAAAAGTTGAGAATCATCATGAGTGCATACACCATAGTCACACATGCTAACAGGCAAACTTGGGTCAAGTCAGGTCAGATCAGTTAGTGTCACAGATATGGAGCCAGAATGGTCATTTTTTTCATAAGCTAAATAAAAAAATGGCATTTATTTCCGTAAATCACACACCACATATTTCTGTAAATTGCTCAGCCCCAGAGTATCCCTCCAACATGGCAATTATATTGCCCGTTTCAGGACAGTCTGCCCTACACACACATGAAATGCATGTAGAGCTATGAGCTTGCAGTGGTGAGATACAGGTCAAAATATAAAATTTTTTATAATATGATTTTTATATTTTAATTCTTTAAAAAATCAAAAATAAAATCAATGCTAGTACTAATACATGAAATGTATGTCTGGATAGCCTAGACTCTGCTGAAAAAAACAATATATAATATGTGTGTGTGGCACTTACAATGACCAGAATAAATCCTTATGAATAAAGGTAGTGAAAATGCCCTAAAAACAGCTTAGGGTTCTAAGGGTTAACAGCATTTAATGACCGCATTATGCATTACACAATGGCAGCGATTTGTAAAACAAAAAAATTGTTTGGGTTCTTTCGGTCAGATCTCCGAAAAGGAGACGGTCCCGATCCAATTCCCGGTCCAGACGGATGCGGCACCGACGGTCTCGCTCATGGTCCCGGGAGAGGCGGCATCACTCCCCACGCTCGCAGGAGAGGAAGGAGAGAGAGCGGGAGCGGGAGCGACGACAAAAAGGACTCCCTCCCCTCAAAAACGAGACCCTCAGCGGTAAGGCCACACAATTCATTTATGTCTCAAACTCATTTAACCTGCAAAGACAGACAGTGATCTCTCTAATGAGCTCTATTCACATTCAGGGCCGGCTCATTTAATGACTCAGCAGTGGATAATTAGGTAGTGACCCTCGTCTGTCCTTGTGTTTGTGACAGTGTGCAGCACGACCTTATGGGTGGGCCAGCTGGACAAAAGGACCCAGCAGCAGGATGTGGCGTCTTTGCTGGAAGAGTTTGGACAGATTGACGCCATCAATGTGAGTTTTATACAGTAACGGCTTCAATTTTTCACTGTAGTAGTTGGTCAAATAAAAAAAACAAATGTATTTGAGCAGTGGCTTTTCGTCCACTGCACTAAATTAAGCCAAATATGGCCGCTGTGTTTAATTGTTTTCTCAAGGAATGCGCATATAGTCTAATGTGTATGCAGGGGTGGGGAGAGTACTGAAAATCTATACTCAAGTAAAAGTACAATTACTCCCTTCAAAAAATTAGTTAAAAGTAAATATTCCTATTTGAGAAATCTTCTCAGGTAAAAGTAAAAAGTACTTTGTTAATAAATTACTCAAGTAACAAGTAGTGGGACATCTTCTATGCTAATTTAGTCAGACTCATCAGTCATGCTGACTACAGCTGGATACTTCTCCACGAGACAGATGTGTACCTTGATGAGAAATATCGTGACATTTTTGTATCGCCAGATCTCCTGGCACGAGATCTCATCACACCCCTAGTAACAAGTTACTTTTTTGACATGTTTATATTTTTGATGGCCCTATAAAGGGATACAAAGTATCCTTTACGCCTGTTTGCTTTTCTCCTCCTCGGTAGGGTAATCATATACAGGAATATTTTTTTTAATATACTTTAAATTTTTTAATATACTTTTAATATTATTTGACACATTTCTTTAGGCTATCTTGTCATAGTCAAAGTAAGCATTAAGTGGCTACGGATTGAAAAGCAGTCACTTCCAATCCATTGCCAGCTGATTCTTCTGCTTTGCATTGCTAGTCTGATTATAACTTCACCATACAGACAATGTAACCTAAAAATAATGGCTATATTATGGGTAGGCTTATATTTAGGCTACATATAGCCTAGGCATGTCCACTCGGACAGAGCGACAGAGTAGGCTATCCTCTTTTCCCAGCTGACCGTCTCTGTCTTGTCCTGCACTGAAAACTTTGAGGCTACATAAACAAATGCTAGGTTTTTCTAATTTGTGGGCTCGATTTCCAGTGCATTTGCTTTGCTTGTGAATGAAATTGTAGGCCTACTTTCCTTGTCCAGTTTGATTGTTAGATGATGTGATAGGTTAAATTTTCCGTCTCATGTCACACCTCTCGTCTCGTTGCTACTCTGGCAGTCTCACTAGAAGATGCTGCTGCTGGCTGGACATCATTGCGTTAACTGAGCTGTTAGATATAGGACATCTACTTCTGTGTTGTAGGTTACAACATCATCTGATTCTACATAAGCCAGTCATTGCTTTTAGAATTGCGGGGCAACGTAGTAAAGCATTCTGAAACCCTGTTTCTTTTCTTCCATGCTGTTGTACACCTATGGAGCGGTGCACTTTTCTCCCTCAAGATACTTTCTCCAATAATTCACTGTACTTGTAGCGAAAGGCAATTGAAAATGTAGCGAAGTAAAAAGTAGATTACTGGCTCAAAAATTTACTTGATTAATAGCAGAAGTAGTTTTGGAAAAGGAATATGGAAAGTTGCCGTTCCTTGAAAATCATACTTTTTTACTCATGTGCGTTACTTGTAACGTGTTACTACCCACCCCTGTGTGTATGACGCAGTATCATCTAATAAGTTGGCCTCCTTGCATCTGATAGATGATTCCTCCACGTGGCTGTGCATACATTGTCATGGTCCATCGGCAGGATGCGTTCAGAGCTCTGCAGAAGCTTGGCAGGGGCACATTCAAGGTCAACCAAAAAGCCATTAAAGTAAGTCACCATGCATCGCTAAGCCACCTAGAATCTGATGCAAGTCGTTTAACTGCCATCTATCTGGAATAAGTATAACTGCTATCTTTTTTTGTCTCCAGATTGCATGGGCGCTAAACAAAGGCATCAAGGCTGAGTATAAGCAGCACTGGGACGTGGAACAGGGGGTCACCTACATCCCCTGGAACAAGACAAAAGTGGAGGATCTGGAAGGCTTTAAAGAAGGTGGCATACTGGACCCAGACTCCTTATCACCAGGTAAAGTGGCATCATTTCACCTACATGTTCAAATAACATATAGTTATAATAATAACATATTAAGTATACATCATGGTTGTGTTCTGCGGAACGTGTTTTCTTGTGTTTATCTTGGATGTGCCATAATCTGCAAGTCATTGGTGTCTTTCACTCTAATTGGTAGTTGCCTCATGTTGTGTCTCTTTAAAATAATGATTAGTTGACCTTGACTGCCATCGTTGCAAAGTTGTTGAATTTAACTGGCAGTTGATGGTCTCTTGTCGTGATGCTGCATTAAGCATGTTTTGGAGTTATTTTTTTGTGAACTAGTTCAAAACTGCTAGTTTTTGTGAACTAGCTCAAAACTGTACTGTTGATAGAATGTTTTGGGGGTTTTTTTCACCGAATCTTGTGACCCTAAAGGATGTCACATTTCAAAATTGTGATTGTAAGCTACAGTTTGCTTGCAACAAAGATGTCACCGAGCTCACAGAGCCTGTTTTTCTAAAACCCTCCCTGCTGTTCTCACAGAGTGGCCAGGTGCGCAGAGTGAGCAGGACCAGGTGGACGAGGCGTCCCAAAACGGGCGTTCAGAACCGGCTCCCTCGGAGGAGAAGCCAGCCATTGCACCTGTACAGGTAAGACCTCTTTTTAGGAAGTGCTTGTAAATGGAAAAATTACATTTCTTTAGGAACATTTTAGTTATGTGTGTTTAGCAATGTTTATTTCAGTACTTTGGTTTAAGGAATAGTAGTATAGTATATTAATATAGCATAGTTAAGTGTAGTGTAGTGTAGTGTCCTAGGATAGGATAATATATGAACATAAACTGTCGTAATGATTACTTATCCTGTGTGTCCTCTTTACTCAGACTCCTTCAGGCCAGCCAATAGGAGTGCTGGGATCAGGACCACCTCCAGGGTTCCCTGGCCACATGGGTATCCCACCTCCAAACTTCCCCCCAGGGGTGCCCCCTCCCCCTCCAGCCTTCATGAGACCCGGCTTCAACCCCATGCAGATGCCCCCAGGGCCACCAGGTACGCGGCACGCCTCTGGCACACTTAAAGGAAAAGTCTGGCAATTTTTCCACATAGATCTCTGTTTCTCATGGTCACCACGTAACGTTACTGTCGGTAATCAAAACGAGTCAGGCAGTTACAGTGCTACACTCTGGGGGCATGATTTTAAAGACCCACCTGTGATGTTCTGAGTTTACTCAGAAAGAGCACAGTGAAAATGGGATTGTACACCCTTTTTAACGGCTTTATTTTAAATGAACAATGTCTCATTGCTGAATCGGACTGTGTCAGACATATTTTTTATGAATATAATCTATCATTTTAATTGTTACATTTGTGCTATCAACTTTCTGTCTGTCAGGATTTCTTCCCCCTGGTGCTGTGCCTCCAATGGGGGCCTCTGGACCCCCACCTCCAATGCCAGGGCCCGGTATGCCCCTAGGTAAGCACCTATTAACGACCAGCAGTACTCCTGTTTATTATACCTGTTTGAAATTCACATGGATGATATAATCCGTGGCCATCTGTAATGAGGCACTGTGTTTGTGAGGTGAACACTGGTCAGACGCCGACATGAGTGCTTAACTGGTCAGACGCCGACGTGAGGGATAAATATTATCAGTATAAAACAGACACTACTGGTAGACTCCTCCCACATGGTGATCTGTACAGCAGACCAAGTAGGTCCAACAGCAGGCTCAAGAGACAGCTTAGCATTCAAAACTGAGTTACGTAGCAGAATGAGGACAGTCTACTTGATGTACCCTATTAATCACTTTGCTGAAGGTAGTCACACTGCTGTCAGGTTTTTTTCCCGTTCTATTTGTCCTCCATTGTGATGTGTGTTTTTTTTTCCTTCCTCTTTCCTCAGAGGAGCCGTCAGGCGATCCTGCTGGACTGGGTCCGAGAAACAGCGATGGTGCAGATGGATACAACGCAGCTCCACAAATGGGTAGGTGTTTGATCACCCTGGACTATCTAATTTTGTTTACACATGAGCAAACGGTGTATGCTCAGTAATCAGTATGCTCAGATAGTGGATTAAAATATTCTTCAGATCTTCAAATGTGAAGGACTTGTTTTTGTCTGATCCTTACAGGTAACCAGGTTGGTGCCCCTCCAGGTGGCCTTCTTGGGGCAAGGCCTGGTATGATACCTCTGCAGCGCCCCCCAGGCATGCCACCCCCGCACATGCAGCGCTTCCCAATGCCCCCGCCACACCCAAACATGCCGCCCATGCCCCCTCAGATGATGCCCAGAGGACCGCCACAGATGATGCACAGGGAGCCTCCACCAGGGGGCTTCGGGATGCCACCTCCCCACCCTATGAAAGGCCCCTTCCCCCCTCTAGGACCACCGGGGGGACCTCCACTCGGTCCACCAGGGGGCCCCCCTCCTGGTCTTCCCGGGCCCCCGGGACCCCCTGGAATTCCTGGCCCCCCCGGACCTCCTGGACCACCTTTCTTGCGGCCACCTGGGCCTAGGGGCCCGGGACCGGAAGGGCCCGATGGGAGGGACGGAAGGCCTGATGGCCGGGACGGAAGGCCTTTCCGGAACGAGCGGAACCCGGGTTTTGGACGAGACCGAGAGCCAGAATGGTTTGGGGGACGGAGGCCGTTCGGTGAAGGACGGGGAGGAGACCGTCTGGAGGGTAGAGAGAGATATGGGAACTGGCACGAGGAAGAACAGCAGCGTGGTGGTGGTGGAGGAGGAGGAGGTTGGGAGCGGGACCGAGAGAGGGATCGGGAATCCCGGGAGAGGGATCGGGAATCCCGGGAGAGGGATCGGGAACCCCGGGAGAGGGATCGGGAATCCCGGGATAGAGACAGAGAGCGAGAGCGGGACAGAGATAGAGACAGAGACAGAGTGCGAGATGGAGATCGGGATAGAGAAAGAGATCGAGACCGAGAAAGGGAGAAGGACCGAGAACGAGACAGGCCGGCAAGGGAGAGGGATCGCAGAGACTGGCGGCAGAGTCCTGAGGGCGACCGAGGAGGCGACCGAGGAGGCGACCGAGGAGGCGACCGAGGAGGGGACCGAGGAGGGGACCGAGGAGGGGACCGAGGGGGCGACAGAGGAGGGGACCGAGGGGGCGACAGAGGAGGAGACAGCAGCAACAGCAGCACCGCCACAGAGGAGCCCAGTCGGCCGCCCAAACGGAGTCGCGACCGCGAGCGGAGCTCCCGCTGGGACCGCGACGACTGGCTCCGGGGGGACAAGAGCAACGAACTCAGCAGTGCTGAAAAAGCCCCTGAGGCCAGCAGCGTCATCGCCGAGGCCCCGGTCAAAGACTCGGCCAAAGAGCCATCCCCCTCCAAGCCCGAGCCCTCACCAGATGTGACCACGGGGGCTTCGGCCGAGGTGACGGTGACCGACAAGGTCCCGTCCTCAGACGACAAGGTCCCGTCCTCAGAGCCCGCGGCAGAGACTCCGCCCAGTGAAACCATAGAGGCTGCAGAGTCGTAGAGCCCTAGGGCATGTCTCTGCACAACAATGCGAGCCAGTCAAGACTGTCATGTGTTTGTGGCCAATGTGGAACATTGCCCCCTTTTGAAATGCCCATATCCTGCTGAGGAGCGTGAATGTCGGTCAGATAGCTTAACACAACTAAACACCACCACGTGTAACAAAAAAAAAAATATCTTACCAGAAAAGCAAAGAAAATGTTTATGCTGTAAATATGTTTGTATTTTTAAGTGTAGATTTTTTGGAGGGATTAATTTTTTTAAATTCTTTTCCTCTGGATTTTAAATACAGACATTGACTCTAAATATGAAAATATGCCCTTTTTGTTGTAATGTTTTATTACCTAAAATGTTTACATATAGGAGATCTTTTTATCATTTTTAAGCTTCAGAGGGAGAAATCAACCCAAGAAAAAACATCTGCAAAATTTCAGCAATAGCGTTTGGTTGAATAAACTATTTTCATACCAAAATGTTATGTCACATTGTATTCACCCGCCATTTTAAAATCATACATTTTAAACAAAAAAAGTTTTATACCATCACCCTCATGTATACACTGGTTGTAGACTGTGCAGTCACAGTGCACAAGATCAGTGTAGACTGTAATAGCCAAACAAATCTTAACTTGGATCACCCTCTCCCTCACCCAGAGATACATCTGTCATATGACTTGTGTATTTCATGGTCATGAATCATGTGCCTATACCTTTGACATCAGGGCAATTTTACCAATGACATGAAAACTAATAAGATCTATGTATAAAAAAAAAACATGTCATGTAAACATGTGAGATCTTCTATTTTAGAGTGATAAAAACAAATGTGTTTACTTATTAGGCACTGATCTCTGATTTAACACTGACATTGGTCATTGTAAGCTAAGCAATTGGATAAAAATCACACACACAAACCACATGATTTTAATCCACTGGCAAATGTGTGCATATTTGCACTTTAAAATATTTTAAGTCCTTGAGTGCTGATCATCAGCTTTGGCTTTTCAGACTGATTGTAGGATCAGCAGCTGATAGACTTGGATTTAATCTAAGAATGAATGTCATAATACCAGTTTGGTCTTACACTGAATCAGAACCAGGTTTATTTGGCCAAATATTTGCGGCCTATGATGTCACTCTACCTGTATAGACAACATACGTAATGTGTCCATATTATTTACATTCAAGGTGTATACAATAATATATAAACAGCATAAAAGACAAACATACATAAACTGTGATGTGATGGTACAAACAGCCATTGTGCACAGAATGTGACGAGTATCTTTGTACAATAGTAATGTGAAGCAGGGTGTATAGTTTGGATAACAACAGATGTGTGGGTACTAGTGAGTCGATTACTGTCAACTTTTAATGAGGGCGATGGCAAGAGGAAATAAGCTGTTGGTTCCTGTGTTTTGTGGTTTGGTTGTATGAGATTGATAACCAGTCCATAACTACTGGACAATTGAAGCCTCCGCCTCTTCTAAGTGGCCATATGGCTACTGTTATTCCATCAGATCACCATCTTCGTCGTGATGGTGTGGTCTTTCTTGATAGATATTAGTATATTGGTTTGTTTAATGCACAGTGACCTCCACGCAATGTCTAGCCCTGAGAGGGCTAGAGCAGATGTTTGTGTCAGGTCAGATGAGATAGATGCTCTGTTGGTGTCAGCTCCAACCTCTTAACGCTCCTCAGCTGATGCATCTAGCTAAGCAGGTAAAGGGCCCGGAGTCTAGCCCACGGAGCTACTGGAGCATGCAAGTCGGTGGTTTCACACTTCATAAAAAAACTAGGGCTGTTAAAATAACTGATTAATTAATTTGAGAAAAAAAATAACGCAGATTAATCGATTCCATATGGCCTTTGACCCTGAGCCGTTGTAGTCAGTAACCATTAGACTGTAAAAAGAAGGAGAGAGAAGAAAATGTGCTGCCTAGATCAGTGGTTTTCAAAGTGGGGGCCACGAGGGGGTGCCAGGGGGGCCTCAGCAAGTTGGAAAGAAAAATAAAAGCAACAAATACATTTGAAAATGTTTAAATATACCCATTACTATGAGGGTTGTTATACAATGCCATTATAATAATTTGTCGCATATCTGAACATTATTTTCCATGATAATGACTGGGAATAATAGTAGAGTGATAGCTCTCATATAGCAGAAAGCCCCAAATGTTATTTTACACACTGTATGCTCCATCACAAAGTGCTTGTGGCTAAATTAATTATTATGATTAGCTTAATGTATTTTTAAATTTGCCGTAGTATTGTCGATGGGTTTAATAACACATCAAGGGGTCCTTGGCCAGAACCTAGTGGTATTTGGGGGGCCTTGTCAAGGAAAAGTTTGGGAACCCCTGGCCTAGATCATTGATGGGAACATTTACTTTTAAAAAACGGCTTGATGGTGTTGATTAAAATAAAGTCCTCTGCAATGTCTGCAGCAAGGAATTTGCATATCACTGGAGTTCATCAACTCTAAAGTCACACATCAATGCAAAGAAATAGTGTTGACATTGAGGGGAGTGTTAATTTATTTTCATTGTGTCCCCTAGGTTATATCTGTGGCCTGAAATACTGAAAAAAAACTTCTTCCCGAAGCACTTTTGAATTTATTTCCTTAGCATATTAGGTCATATCATAAATTATTATAGCCATTATTAAAATAATAATAAAAGAGTTTTTGAACTTTAATGTCACTAATGCTGATTATTCAATGATTCATTTGAATTTAAATATTTAAAATACCTTCACAGCAAATATTATATATGCGATTAATTTAGATTAATTAATCACAGAGTATGTAATAAAGATAATTTTTTTAATCGAGTGACAGCCCTATAAAAACCCCTTTAACCATGCGATATGGGATATGATGATAAAAACCATAGGGTAAATACTTCCTGCAACTGATCTCTACGTCACTACCTCGTTCATCCAATCAGATTGTAGTTGTTACTCCGCCTCCTTCATTCACGCTGCCTTGCTTATATCAGTGTGGGTAATCTTCAGAAAAGTACCATTGCCTTACGTCCATCTTCTCGTTCCGGTGCTGTGCTACATTATCAACATGGTTCTCAAGGCTGTATGTGTTCTCAAAGGCTCCGGGGAGGTGACTGGCACGGTGCATTTTGAGCAGCAGGTAAAACGTCGTTGCATTTGAGTATCTTGAAATATAATGCTTTTCAGTGCGTTAGCAGGGTCGCCGGTCTCTTAGCACTCTGACAGAGCCTAGCTAGCTAGTCAGCTAGCTTGAAAACTGAGCTGCCAAAGTAGTAATGGGCCACAACCTCTGCTCCGTAATTGACCAATAGACATACTAATTATGTTAGCCTAGGACACTAACATGTTTGGGCATGCTGTACTGTGGATTTCTCTTTCAAAAAATGTATTTGTGCCTTGCCTATCACTTGCTACCATAGTTTCGTATTAGCTAACGTGTTAGACGCGAACCTGACCCATTACCCAGCAAAATAAAATGGTGATTTAGCGCGGACAGGTTGCTCGGGAATTTGCTAATGTAGCCGAGTTTAATGGTAACGTTAGTTGCATGCATTGCTGGTTACCGCCATTAGCCTAAACCCAGTGTCTCATCAAATGAATTGACTCTTGCACAAGGACACGTTTAGCAATAGTAGGCTATGTGTTGCGCATTCCAAAGTTCAGCCAAAAATATCTCGGTTCAGTCTAGGTTACCTGCTAGCTGGGGCTAATGTTGCTAACGCAAACTAACTTTCTAGTAACGTTAAAGGAACTTTGCCCTACCACGCCATAATATTGAGAAGCAGCAGTTAAACGTTGACAACCTATTTAGCATGGATTCTGACCTGTTGCTGTTCTAACGTTATTCACTGTTTATACAACTTGAATGTCGCCTCATCATAATAGCAATACATTTGGGAATCAACCAACGCCCGCTCACAATTAATTTCCTAACGTTACTTGAACAGTTTCATATCATAACAAGCCCTTCACATCCTCCAATCTGGTTGGTTATCATATTTTGCTTAGTCATTGTTGGCTCTACTTCCCTTGGCGGATGAAAATTCAAATAAGCTTAAATGTCACAGCCACATGCCAGTGATTTTAGTTTTAGATTTACCAATTAGTAAACTCCTCGGTCAGCCAACTGGTGGTGAAAAGCACATTGTCATCGTTTTTATCATCTCACCCAGATGTAGTATGCACAGTCGCAAATAATTGTTTGCGAACAGGTCTGTTTGAGAATTGATATAGCAGCTATGTAACTTGAGTGGCAAAAGGCTTCAAATTGATGGTTAGTTGCATGACATGGTAGAGTCAAATGTGTCAGGTTATTACGTAGCTTTTGTTATGCATCTCCGACGTTCTCTGTGCTTTTTCTTTTGTTGCTTAAATCCAGTCTGAAGGAATCCTACTGCCGGTCAGCCAGTTGACCTTTAGCCCTGGTAACAGTTAACTTCAGCAATGACCACAAACCAAGACAAATTGATCTTATAAAACCAATGGAAGCCAAGAGGCCATGGTCTTGTGACTACACAAATCTGGCTCTGCAGATCTGATTTATGGCCTCTGTAGCTGAGGTCCATTGGTTTGTTATGGCTTGTTTCATGCTCACATGATGCATTGTAGGAAATCTGAATATGATCTGATTTGGAGGCACAGTGGCATCAGGACTGTCTGACTTGCACACATTGAGTGAGCTGAGCATTTGCTTCTGATAAGTGGTGCTATGTAGGCGAATGCAGTCTCAGTGTGTGCCTCTGAAGTAGCCATTAAAGGTGCCATGTGTAAGAATTGAGGTAAAAATAATGAGCTACACGCATCAAAAGAATGGAAGGAAATAAGGGTGATGTCATTAAAAAAATGACAAGGTATAGTGCTGAAGAGATATCAACCTGAATTAGCATGCTAAATTACTAGCCACAGCCCGACAAGTGTCATAATACCAGTTTCGGCCATGGGAGGCAGTATGCGGGTAACATACCGCCAGCCAAACTGCAATACACACGTCTCGGTTGTTACTCTAGGGTAGACAAACTCACTTTCTGGAGGTATACTGCCCCATCTTTTATGGAATGTGGAGTATGAATTGATTTTTTTTGGCAGACATTACACATGGCACCTTTAAGCACTTTCACTCTATATTAATGACTGCAGCATGCCACAATGAGTGGCTGTTTTTTTTGGTTGTTTAATACAGCTAGGGTGTGTCATGTTGTGTGGTTGTTTTAGTTAGTTAATTAATTCATTTATGTAATTAATGAATTAAGGGTGATACTGCTCCAGTGAAGCTGATGGGCGAGATCACTGGGCTCACACCAGGTGAGCATGGCTTCCATGTCCATGCCTTTGGAGACAACACAAACGGTGAGTGTGTGGATGCTGTTAAGTTGTAAATGAGTTCTGCTGTTTCAAGTCTAGTCATGACTGACAAGAGTGTAGCTAGCTGACATCACACTGTCAGATGTCATTGAAGGGCTTAGCATCCAATGTATTTCCCAGCATGACCTTAGTTGTTAGTGAGTTCCCCATTGGAAGACTTCATTTGACCCTGCATGTTTTTGTTATTTTAGGGTGCATAAGTGCTGGTCCTCATTTCAACCCTTTCAACAAGACTCATGGAGGACCAACAGATGATGTCAGGTAGGTTTAGTCACAACTGTGAATGCTACTAATTGAAGTATCTGTTATCAGAGCTTGTAGCATTATAGGTGTAGTTATTTATTGTATTTATTTTTATTTATTTTACTCCACATAAACCTTTTCTTTAAGATGGTATTAATGACTATTTGGTGTGGTGGTGGTTTACACAAGATGTGGTATTTTGTCTTTCTTTGTCTTAGGCATGTCGGTGACCTTGGCAATGTCACTGCAGGGGACAACAATGTTGCCAAAATCAACATTGAAGACAGTCTGCTTACACTGACTGGACCAAACTCCATCATTGGAAGAACCATGGTGGTAAGGAGTAGATAAATGCCAAACTATCCCTTACCTGTCCAGGCTTTCCACAGGGCATTCAAAGTCTAAAATGAATATGAATGTAGGCCTTAAAAGTATTTTAAAACACCACACACTAAGCAGTAAATGTGCTTAGATATTAGTTATGATTTTGCTCATTTACTACTTCTACATTGCTCATTTCGATGCTTCAGTCATGCTGCAAAATGTAGTTCTTTCTTTCATTTAATACAAATGAACCACAGTTAAATAAAACAACAAACCAGATCAGCGTGGTGCTAATAAATAATACTGAACTAATAACTGATTTGCAGCCTCTATAGAATTTCATAGTACAATTTTTATTGACGACTTTATTCATTCAGGGACTCTTGGTTTTCCTTCATCATTCATATTTTTGCTGTCATGGGTGTGGAATAGGTTTACATTTCACTTTTTGAAACCTGCAGAAACCCTGCCTGGTGCAGTGGTAAAACTAACATCTGGGTTTCTGTGGGTCATAAAATGTCTTAAATTTGATCATAAGAATTTTAAGCCCTAAAAATGTCATAAAAACGTCCGGTTTTTCCATACAAGGTCATAAATTACATTTGGTCACGTCTTGAATTCATACACTCGTTCATTCATCGTTTCTATCATCGCCTTTTACCCACGAGAAATGTGCAGGTGGCAGCATTCATTCATTCCGCTTGTTGTAGTTCTGTCTGAGGAATCACGGTGTTCCACAAGGTCCATGCGGCAGTGCAGCAAACAGCCTTGTCGGAAGGACTTTCACAGAAACCCGTGCAAACTCCGTACTCCCAGGCTTCACTGCCAATGTTTTCTTTTACAGTCTATGGTCAAGTGTTGCACCAGAGAGGGTTGAAGCGGGTTTCTGTGAGATTCCAGCGATTATATCCATTAAGAATGACAGTGTTGTTTTGCAATAAGATACGTATTTCTTGTCAGTGTACACAAAGCATGCTTCTAGTATTTACCGTAGCCAGTGTCTTTTCTCCTCGCACACATAGCTTTCAACCTGCAGCTGTTATGTGTGATGCTGTGACCGCAAAGCAACAAATAATAGTAGCCTGAGCTAATGTTAAGGTGATTTGCTGAAATGCACCTCAAGTTTGTGTTGCTACTCTACCTAGGTTATGGGTTTTGGTTCATTTAGGCCTACTGTTGGGTTGAATGACATTTCAGAAATAGGCTACGCAGCCTATTGACAAACTTTACATTTGGAGAGGGCTCCTTCTAGGTAGCCTAACTATCCCGTTAGCTCATGGGTCACGTCATTCGTGTAGGCCTAATGCTCGCCAAAATCATAGAAATGAACATTGCAAGACGCTTATCTCTTCTATGGTCCCAGAAAGATCTTCTTTGGCTTGTTAGTTTTTTGAACATTTATTTTACCTAATCACATAAACACTGATTTGCATCCACATATCCTTGCACTAAGCGCAACTATTTACATAACATAAACTATTTACATTTAAATAAACGGTTTGTACCCACTGTGAGCTTAAAGTCTCATCTTTCAAACGAGCCATAGTATGTGTCGATAGCTATAACAGAATACGCTGTGGCTCTACAAAAATCATCAACAATGATCTAGATTGCTGGCACTCTGGGCCAAAGCTTCCGAAAACAGCGCGGTATTTAAAGTGTTAAAGTGACAGGCACTCAATTAGACCTACACACCACCAATGTAATGACAATAATGACAAATTATTCAAATTAAGAGACCACTGCAAATTTAAATATGACTGTCAACTCATTCGAATGTCAATCAGCAAACGTAGGATGACGTCAGAAAAATGTGCAGTGGTCTCTTGATGTTTTCCAGAGCTGTATAAAGTTTTTATAAATTCCAAAGTATGGTATCGGTATCAATATTGCTATCAATCAAGAAGATCGATACTGTGTGGGATTCCGTCTGTGTTGTCTCCAGTTTCACACACAGTGGGTTCGAATCAACCTTCACCTCGAAAGCAGAGGTCCTGTGGGTGTTGAATACCGTGACCAAACACCACTCGTACAACGGGAACGAAGATATAGCCAAACTTTTCCAAACAATGTTGCCAGACTCTAACATCACCTAATTCGTTTAGGTCATACATTTAAATCATAATGGTCATAAAGGTCTTTAAAAGTCTTACATTTGAGTGACTGAACCCTGTGGAAACCCTGAACATGTCTAGCTAAGCCAAGTGCTGAAATCAAATGTGAGTTGTCTTGTGAGGGTATGCCAGAATAATAATTCATTTTCAGTGAATAACTTAAACCACAGGGAGGCACTGTTGATGCAATAATACTTGCCAACCTGGCTGATTGTCCTTGGCCCTGCCTACCTTTGAAAATAGCTAATGGAAAGTTAGAGAGAGTGTGTGTGTGTGTGTGTGTGTGTGTGTGTGTGTCATGATATGCACCAAAGTGCTATCTAGTCAAACTGAACTGACGCCAATAAACTCAGATGGAACTAAATTCAGCTAAAAGATGGATCACATCAGCTAGAAACTAGTGAAAGCCAGTAGTGGTGTGCGGGTCGGGGTGGGGTGTATGATCCACATCTACACGACTGTTAGGAGATCCGATCTGACCTGCCAAAATATGCATCAAACATGGCCTGACCCCTACATCGCTCATTTGAACTCTTAAGTGTCAACCAAATCAATGTTTCCTTATTTGACGAGAACAGACATTCATGTAACATACAAATTGGACCCTTTCTTAATTCATGGGACAATCCACTATGGCCGATGTCCAACATGGTCTGCATCAAATAAGCTATTGCAATTCAGCAACTCTCTGTGGTTATGGGTTGACCCGCGCATCACTGTATGAAAGTGGAGTTTTCAAGCTCATTTAAAGTGTCCTTGCAGGCCCCAGATTTAAAGGGACACCAGGCAAGCCTGATGCTTTTTCTTTACAAAACTCCCCCTCGCTTGGTCTGAAGCTCTTTTCATTTTCTTTGCATCTTCCGTCAAGGGGTTTTCAGTGCTTCTTCTCCGGCTCTGCCATTTATACACACGTTTGCAACAATCGCTAGCGTTTTGTTAGCCTGCCTCTGTGCTGTGGATGCAGATTTAAACTGATCCTGCTTCCGTCGGCGGGTAGAATGCACTGAACTTGCAAGCGGGATATTCTTCCTACAGGCAGTAGGGGCGGGCAAGAGACTCTTCATTCTCCCTGTAATGAGTCATTTAACCATACAGACTTACGAAGATGATTGATTAACATGAAAGCGTTGCCTGGTGTCCCTTTAACAGTAAAATGAGAGGGTGTTCTATAATTTTGGACCACTGGTTCTCTCTGAAGGAGATTGAACATAAATGATGACGGATGAGTCAATAAAATTAGTTTGACTGAAATGAATATATATATTTATTTATTTTTGCTCTAGATTCACGAAAAGGTTGATGATCTGGGAAAAGGAGGCAATGAGGAGAGTCTGAAGACCGGAAACGCTGGCGGCCGTCTGGCCTGTGGGGTCATTGGGATCGCCCAGTAAAGGCCCAGAGCCAGCCTCCTACCACAGCAGCACTTAAACCACTCTGAAGAGGCGGTCACCGTTATGGATGCCCCAGCAAGCACTAAACTCTTTGACCCAAATGTAGTTCTTTTTATTCCGCAACAATCAGGATGGTCTAAGAATAGCTTTAGATGCACAGCCCTCTTTGTGACAGTTTTTTTTTTTCTTTCTGTCTTATTTCTGACGTTCATGTTAATAATATATCCATCTCCTTTAAATGGCAAGTACGCATTGGTAAAACCAATATCTCTGTTCTCATGTATTCAATAAATGTTAAATGAGGATATATGGATATCTGCCAGGTTCTTCACAGCTGCAAGTACTGTTGCAATATTATGACAGGAATAATATTGGTCCCTCCCCACTCTGTGTGATGCCATCATATAACCAATAGAGGTCACTGTTGTTCTAGGGGAGCCCAGGCATGTTTTACTCCTGTACAATCACACATCTTGTCACATTCATTTTGTGTCTGGTCATCCCTAGTCATTTTCCAAGAGACATTTCCAAACGTAGTTTATGCAATTTGCGTAATGCAGCCTTTCCATGTTCTAATAACGGTCTCAGTAGTAGCCTGGTAGTTCTAGTGCTGCCATCAAAAAAAATACTGCGCTTACATGCTTGAATGATCACTGTGGTATGAAAACGTGTTTGTCAGAGATGGCATTATTCATAACATTTAGTTTGCATCTGGAATTGAAGACAGTTATTTTTCTTTTCCAGCCGAATCCGAAGTAGGTGATGGCACCCTTGACATTTGACTTCTGTATCTTGATGCCGATATTAAACAGCTGTGCCCAGCACAAGCCAATTCACACAGATGGCCAGTGTATTGCTACTGAAATTACATGCTCCAAAACCTTTCTTTTTTTTTTAATAGCGAAAGCTCCCATGTGAAGAAACTTGGCATGTATTCAGGCCTCTCCAGAGAAGATGAGATGGTGGGGTGGAGGGGTGTGTGGGGGGTGAGCGTTGTTCCCCAGAGATCCCGAATCTGAAGTGTGCAGATGAATCCTCCAAGCATTCAAAGGCAAACATAAAGTGATAATCAGGGTGCATGGGACCACGGTCGACATAAAAGAGCAAGCTTCACGTCTCAAATTGAATAGAGGATGGAAAACGTCTGTTTGCCATCTGCCATTGTATTTGCTGTGTGTTTCCCAACCAGTCTTTGTGAACTGGGTGAGTGAGGTGTGGTACCTACCACCAGTTAGGTTGAAGTAGAAACACTGAGCAACCTGGCCTAGTAATGTGCAAAAATTATATAACCAGTTTTGCTTTTTTGATGGTGGACAGAAATGTCAAGATTACTGTTATTCTTGCATAAGGGGGAACTGCCCCACTAATGAATTTTTTTTTGTATTACATGATCTCACAGGGTGGCTGTGTATTCGTCTGAGGGTCAGAATCCTGGCCTGCTAAAAGACCAGTGGCAGGCTCGGGCAGTGAAGCGTGATGATTAAAAAAGCCTGTATAAATAGCCTTGGCCACAGAGGCCATGAATAATGAAGGAGATATCCTGTGGAGCCTGAGAACAAGCTGCCACAGCAAGACAAAAAAAATATACCGGTAGTCATCATCACAAAAACCCTAAACCAATTCTGCAAACGCCTGATGTCCAGGGACTTCCATGTCAGGTGTATGTAGGAGGGTCTCTGGTTACAAAATAAGAGAAAACAAATTTGGGCTACGGAGTTGGCTTTACTGTCAGCATTCTTGGACTCCACTGCCTGAAGATCAACCACTGTTGTCCCCACACCATATGACAATGCATGTGTGTACTGGGAACAGAACAATAATGGGTTTTTACTTTCTGTAGGCCAGAGCGGTCATACAATAGACCAAACATGTCTGGCTGTGCAAGTAACTTGGAATCTCTGATGGTGCTAAAGCAAGCTTATAGCTCAACGCTGGTAAAACTAATTTAAAAAATGTTCATGATGAATGATTTTGTATATAATCACAATAACATTTTACTTGTTAACATGGCAATATCATCCACTACAATTTTGGCCTTACCCTACTTACACAATACTGTGTCATGATCTAACTGATGGTCTGCCAGGCTTATGCTTTCCTGTTGTTTTCCAGTGGTTCTTTGAGAGGACTGCTTAATTAGTCTGGCTTTTACCAGACCAAGCTTAATCTTTTAAGATTGAACATTGGTCTGGGGAGTCCACTATGTATTTTCTACTGCACAAGAGGCGTGATCAACGGGCATAGTTCAAATGACTCTGTACGCAATTGGATAGTCATTCACCAATCTGACCAACGAACCGGGTGATGTTTGCAGAGCAATGCAAACACAAAGGTTTTAAACCTGCCAATAGCGCGCCAGGTGGATAAGCCAGCTTGTGATTAGTCCAGGCAAAATTGTAACGGAAGCAGCAGAAAAAGATGCACAGGTTTCCAGCCTTAGCTTCAGGGCGAAAAAGAAATCGTCAGATCAGGTTGGGTTCACCCAGCCTACAGCTTAATAACACTGCAGCCCCATGAATGATACCTCAACACTGTGTCAACCTCAATCACCCCCAACACACACACACCCTCCCCCTCCATCCCTTCACCTTGAATTAATTTTCATCTTAGTCCTTATGCTTTGCCAAACCTCTAATACTCTTATTTCCCTTTGCTATCCCACCTATACATATAATGTAATTAAATATATAATTTAGCCACTAATTAACAAGTGTTGAATTGTTTTAAAATGTGTATTAGTACTTAGAAAAGAAAAATATATGAATGTATATATATATTTAAAAAATCAGCCATGTTAGTGATTTGATGTGTAGGTGTTGTGAAGTGCAGAATAGGGGCATGTAGTGATGCCCTCCTCTCACCCCCTCTGTAAGCTCCTGCTGCAGGTCAGGTAGATCTCTACCTGTGGGAGTGCCCAAACAATGGTTACGGTTCCTTAGCAACGGTGTGCGAGTCCCACAGAGAGTTTAAGGGGTGAGTCAGGAGGCTCAGCAGGCGGGCGGTTGTTTTGGCTAAGGTTAAATAAAATACCAACCCCACACACACACACACACACACTTCAGAGCACTCATGACAACATTGCGCCAAGGGCCCTCTCAGGAGAGAGCCTGCCTTTCCCTCCCTAGCGCGTAAGTTGAGGAGATTAACAGAGATAGTGATAATGACTCGGTGTCCAGAGAAAGTGGGGTGTGGCTAAATGAACCTACTGTGCACTGGCCGGGCGAATCCTTGCTTAGATTTGGCGTTAATGGGCCAAGAGAGTCCTGCTGGTGCTTTGGGGTTGGGGGGGGGGGGTGGGGCTGCAGCAGGGGAAATTTACACATGGCCCTATGGGTAATTACTCTGACTGTGTATATTTCTGTGTATGTACTGTATTTCTGTGTGTGCATGTGTGTGGGCTTGCTTGGTTGCGTGCGTGTGTACGTTTATGCATGCACACATTTGTTTTTGTTGCTTTAAGGAGAGCATAAATTAACAAGCCATGAAGAGAAATAAAAATCCCCAACAGAATTCCAGGCAGAGGGGTCCTCTGACAGAAGAAGAGGCAGTGGGCCTGCTCCTCTATGGGACCAGAGGGACCTCTGGACATGCAGAGATATTTTTGTGCTCATGTCAAAAGTCTAAGTCAGAGGATAGATGCCTCGCCTGACCCCGTTTCCTCACTGTGAACCAGGGGTCATGGGGTGAGCTCCTAAAAATTGCTGGACCTCCCTGGCCTGACCTCTCGCCTTTGGCATGCCTGTTATTTGCCCTCCTTCTCCCCATTCTCAGCATGATCTCCATGGGGGCAATCTGAGATGCCCAGCCTGCATGCTCCAGTTCAAACAGCATGGTGATAGTGTTATTTATTCCTTTTTTACTGCTTCAGAGGACTTTTCCACCTCTCTCTCTCTCTCTCTCTCTCTCTGCTGGCTGTTTGATGCAGTGGGTTTGAGTGAGTGATGCAGATGCTGGTGGTGCAGCCATATGGATAAGGAGACTCCAGCCTGCTTCAGCTGGGGGAGCCCTCCCTGGGCTAGCGTGCTGCGGCGCTAACCTATATCTCCAGTAACCTACATAACGCTCGCTGAGCGCGCCGCTCGCTTCTGTGTGTCGTCTGTTGGCATTTCCAGGTTTGCTCACTTGAGCAACTTCTGAGTGCTTATGCTTCAGTCCGGCTATTTTTGGACCCATCTGTCATGTTACTGTGTCCATCTTTCTTATGTGAAAGTCGGTAAGAAGGAACGTGACTTGATGACAACAACAACGCATTACACAGACTGTGCCAAGGATAAGTTGTTTAGTTTAGGCTTTTGGGGCATCAGAGCCAGCCAAGGTTTCAAACCATCCTCTTTTACACATGCAACAAAATTGAAAAGCGTCCCAGTGGAAGAGTAGGGCAGAGCCATTTTCATCCAGTGTTTTCAACCCTCAACAAAGCTCAAAAATGAATTTGATTTGTTTTGAAATCTGTGATAATATTAAGGGCAATTTGTCCTTGGGGATAGGAGATGTTTATAGAGATAGCTAAGGTGCACCTGAACCTATTGTGGCAGATAAATATACTTAGCTTTGTGCTTGTTTGCTTGTTTGCATGTGTGTGTGTGCATGTGTTTGTGTGAAGACAACTCCACTCCTCATGGTCTTCAGCAAACTGCAGCAGAAAATGTCATTAGTTATGTCCACCTGCCAGACATGTACATTTCAGAGACTTTGACAGTGGACAACATTAGACGACAGGTGTGGACTCTACGGTCTATAGGAGATACATTAAAGAGCTAATGAGTTCAGAGTGTACTTGGCTCTTGGCAGAGTTTATCTTTGGCCTGCTGAATAAGCTGCTTTGTTCTTCCTGGTCAAAGGGTGTGTGAACAAACACTTCTCCTGACAGCAGCACAGCGCAGCGGTTATTTAAATCCAGTATTCAAATCGGTTTCCTCAATGCAAATAACGGTTTTTAGATGTGGCTTCAACTGATCCTGACACAGACCTCAGGTGTGCCGGATCTCCCATATCGCTAAACTGAGCCACGGAAGATAAGAGTCAAAGTGAAGCGAGAATCAAGGTAGGTTTTTTTTTAAGGAAGTGAAAATAGGCCACTGCTGCCTAGTCAAACAGAGAAACAATATCTGTTTTGTCAATAAAGCAGAAATAGTTTGATTCCAGCTCATAAAGTCATGTTGACTATGTGAAACCACAGGCTTGTTTGATGTCAAATTTTTGACTTTTGTGTCATGGAGCCCTGTGTGTGTGAGAGCGAGCTTGTGTGTGTGGAATCAGGGGGTGTTGGTTGTGTGTGGCCAGTGAGCAAATGCTTCTACTCTGTGTGTGTGTGTATGTGTATGTGTGTTTTTGCGGAGAGCAGTTGTCAAGTGTGTGTGAGTTCCTCTGCTCAGGTGTGAAGCGCTCTCGTGCTCTTTGGGGAACAGACACAGGGTGGCACATTTCTCTCTCTCGCTCTTCCTCCATCTGTGTCCCGGAACCAACCATGTGCATCTCACACGTCATATGGGACTCCACATGTAATTGCGATTTCACCTCAAAAATGCATGAGGCAACATGGCATATACATTTTCTGGATATTTGCTATTCACAGAATTTTCTTTATCTCTCATATCTACCTTTCCTTCCTTTCCCTGTTATTTAATATACCTGTCTATTGACCACACCCTTGACCGTCATACATTTGCCTTTGCATAGTGTTTCACATGAACTCCTCAGTGGTCAGATCCTGTTTTTTATCTTGGTGCATTATCAGGTAAAGAGGACATAATGGTCAGGGCGACCACAAATGGGAGATCTCTCTGGCAGTCATAGTTGTTGTTTTCAAAAGCAGATAGACTTGTGAAGTATCTCTCAGTCATTTAAAGCTCATTTAAAGTTTTGTTTACAAGTATGAAGCCTTTTCTGACTTGTGGCGAAACCATATCAAAGTGTTAATTTGTCAGATTCAATGATTGACTTGCTCCGAAAAAGGGAACTCTTGTGCTTGAGTTGTGAATTGAGTCCCTGGTGGCTGCGCTGCATATTGGGCTCTCTTGGTGAGCCACTAATGACCTTTCCGTGTGGGATCTTCATTGGGCTCTGCATGTATAGGCATGGCCAAGGACACGCACGTGTGCAGAGCAGATGACGGCGCCGTATCATTGTGCTTTGAAAAGGAGATGAGAGGATGAGAGAGAAGCTCCCTGTGCCCACGCTTTTCTTTTCATGAGCTCAAAAATGCAGAAAGTCTAGTCTAGAAATCCAGTCCAGTCTAGAAATAGCTCCCATTATTGGGGTGAGTTGTTTTTTTTTCCTTTGTTGTTTGTCTCTCTTTCTCACTGTGTGTGTGTGACAGAGAGAGAGGGTGTGCGTGCATGTGTGTATGGATGTGTGTGTGTGCGCATGTGTGTGTGTGTGTGTGTGTTTGTACATAGCTGTACACACAAGCTGGAGCACCATCTGACAGTTTGTCGGTAATTTGTATTTGCCCTCAGACAAGCCACATCAGCACTTACTGTAGGCTATAGATTTATTAACATCACATTAGTAATGACTTCTGTCAAAGCCTATCTGACGACTCAGCTCTCAGTCATCACACCAAAAGGTCTTATCAGATTTCTTACTTTGAAACCATCTTATCAGTAAATCGTTTACTTTCAGAATTCAGTCATCAATCAAAACTGTCCCATAGACACAGTAGATATATAGTTTAGCGTACTTTATGCATTGAAGTCTCTACGAGAGTTCGTCTGGTAAATACTGTGAATTTCTGAAAGCACTGTTGTGCTCTTCAGTATTGATACACCTCTACTTGAACTTCTAATAGCGCTTTTAATACAGGGATATTTTTACATCGGTTGGCCTACTTTAAAAACAATCCAGCATTTTTGCATTTTAATGAACGTATCCTTTTTTGTGGTAGATTTAATTATGCGGCGTTGGAAGACAAAAGACAGCCTCCTCCATAGCCTACTCGTTTGTGAGAGTGCACACTGTCCTGGGTCTCTGGGGCCTGAAATATTTATCATGGCCCAGATGATTACAGGGGTAAATGTGTGGCATATGTTCCTGCACAAATCCCCAGAGTTGTCCTGCGCCTGTGCAAAACCTCCTACAGTATCAGTATTGTAAATGGTGTGGTTGGACAGGCATTCTTGTGTGTGTGAGGATGAGAAATAGACTTGAGAAGTTTGGAAATGAAGTTGCATGGAATGGTGGGTGTGTGAACCTGCTGATGTTGTTGAGACAAGGTTTGTGTGCGCATGTTTGTGTGTGTGCTCATGTGCATGTGTATGTGTGTGTGTGTGTGTGTGTGTGGGGGGGGGTGGTAAATGCCTCTGTGGGTGGTAGTTGCGCTGTCTCTCCGTTTCAGGGGGGATTATATTCCCCTCTCCTCTCGGATGAGCCCTCCGAGAGGGAATTTTACCTTCTGATGTCTTAATCCTCCCCACCCCCCACACACTTGGCTTCTTGTGTCTAAACTGATGTTTAAGCATTTTCCCTAATGCTAATGCTATCACTCTGCTGTGTGTGTATGTCTCTCTCTCTCTCTCTCTCTCTCTCTGTGTGTGCGTGTGTGTCTGTGTGTGTACAGGAGACAGTCATTTAATGTGCAATTCCAAAGATCCAAAAAGGCTGAATGATTCAAAATGTGTGTGAACGTAGCAATAATATTGTGAGAGTGAAATTGCCTAAAAATGTTTATGCATGTTTGCGTGTCTGCGCGTCTCTCTCTCTGTGAAGCTTACAGACAGGCAGAGTGACTAAGAGTGTGTTGCATCAAATAAACAAGGCCGCTCTGATCCAACGCGACAAGCGAAATTCCACCGCTGGAGCTGCAGTCTGATTGCATTGCTGCTGCTTGACCTGGAAAAGGGAAGTCGTTCCCTCCGCTGAGGCGGAGGGTGGGGATGGAGGGATGGAGGAATGGGGTGGAGGAGGGGTGGGAGCGATTATATGCCAAGGGCAGACTCTTCTCTAACACTGGCACGCCAGCTTTTATTTGCATGTCTCTGCATATCTCTGTGCCATTGGTGCCCACTCACAAGCGTTGCAGTGTGTGTGTGTGTGTGTGTGTGTGTGTGTGAGCCATTTAGATGGTGGCACTGGGTGACTGTGGAGTGCGTTAGGACAGTGAAGGCGAGACAGGGTGAGGAGGTCGTACTGTAAGCGAGTGCCTGTCTGTCTGTCTGTGCTAGTGAATAGCTCCCCCACTCACCCCAAACCCCAGACTGTAAGTGGCTCATCAATAACAATTAAATTAAAACACCCTTACGTGATGACATGCTCTGCTTCATATCTAAACTCTGATCTCGAATGCTCATAAATTAATGATCTTCCTCATGATTGTCTGACAGATAAACCAAGGTATACCATGTAATATTCTGTGTGGTGCTCCAGGCAAACACAGTGACTCCTCATGAAGGTGGAACTCCTCATTTGAAAAATGCAAATAACTGTAATATTCTTGATAAGTAACAAGCGGAGGGGAAACCACAAGCTTGATGAGAGACAGCATCAAACATCTTTTAAGAACCTTCTGCTAAAATTGTAATTGTTGAGCCTTTGCCAAAAGAATCTCACTCAATCTCACTCTCACTCTCACACTCCTTCACCTCAATGAAGGAACCAATCACAGAACGGAGGGGGGACAGCAAGACGATGACGACACACCGAAGCGGTTATGAGCTACGTACAGATGCATTTGATAGACATTCCCAATAAACGGCTCTGGGCATTCATAAACCACGTTTCAAATACGAGAAAATGAACGTGTAGTTCCCAGATCCTATCTCAATGTGATGAGGTCTGACGTTAGCCAGGCTAAAAGGATAGTATTTTTTCAAAGCAGTTGAAATCTTTTAATCAACAACAATTCTAATTTAGTAAATTGTGTGCACGTTTTATTATATTGTGCACATGTTTTACTAAATTGTGCGCTCAATTTACAACAGTTAAAATGAGGGCACAATTTAGTCCAGTGTCACCAACCTTTTTGAGCCCAAGATCCCTAACCTCGCCCTGAACAAAGGCAAGATCTACCTTAAAGCGTCAATAGAAAATCAAAGCTAAAATACTTCCAATTTAAGGCCTTTTATTTAGGCAAATGTATCAGGTCAAAAATATCACATCCTCCACCCCCTTATACAGGCGTCAATGAGATAACAACACTTTAACATAGTCTTTACTTACATGAATTTTCTAAATGGAGTAAGTGTTTGTGACAATACGTCATGATAAATTTGATGTTTGATCGCTGTTTTGGTATGAAGCATGTTTCACATAATGAATGCGTACTCTAGAAAGTGAAAGTAACCTAAGCCTAGGCCTACAATGCACTCCGTGTCTGTGCACGTCCGCAATCGATTACATTCTTCAAATGGAGAACAAATTCCTGATCGCTAAACTTTTGTTTTTTATTTTCTGTCAGTTAGCAGTTGATGTAGAAGCACCTAGCATAATTTGACTTCAGCGGTGACAAGTCCTGTTGCGAGAGAGAGAGAGAGAGAGAGAGAGAGCACCTGCAAAGTGGTGCTGTGCGCGTGTGTGTGTCTGCATGGGGTTACGTTCGTTCAAGTCAGAAGTTGGTTCGTCCGGTCCCCCATTCACGCTGCTCCATTATTAGATTAACGTTATCAGGCAGCACTGTAAATGTATGCAGGAATTTCTCGCATTATGATGGCTAGATCTTGAATAAATCATGCGCTATCCCACGCTGAAATGTACGCCCTGTAAACGTTGGCGAACATGTGGGAATTTGGTGACTGTTTTTAATTGTCCTGTTATTCTCGGGATCTACTGGGCAAGTCCTAAAGATCTACTGGTCGATCGCGATCGATGGGTTGGCGACCACTGATTTAGTCAAATGAGCACACGATTTAGTAAAACGTGTGCATGATTTAGTAAAATGTGCACACAATTTAGTAAAATGAGCGCACGTTTTCTGGATATATACCAAAAAATATCTTGCAATGACCCCTTTAGGGTAAATTATTTAATATACAGTTTTTGAACCAAGATTGATTTCACTCTCCTGATGACTCTATATGTATAGACGGCCCCATTTGTCAATATCAAAACCCTTTATGAAGGTGGAACTCCTACCCCTCATCTGTAGGCTACACACCAGGCTCTGTGTGAGCCTCACACACCACTGTGTGTGTGTGTGTGCCAGCTGATCCAGAGAGCTTCTGTGTGTGATGCAAGCTGTGAGCTTCATGGGACGGCTTGACAATGATTCTGTGTAAAAAGCTGCTGGCAGTGAGCATTAAGCCTCTCATGGCTGTTGGAAAGACGAGAAACATGCTCCATTTCACACTTTTTTTTCGCATCTCAAAGCAAATTTGATTTCCGCACACCAACCAGACACAGTTTTGGGCTATTCATGCTATCAAAAGGTTACCGCGTTCCAGTCACACAAATGACATGTTGTGCTCGGAATCGGATAATATTCACCTGATGTGTTCTTTTTACCACCTAACTTGAGTCCGACTTGCTCACCGTGGATATATTTCACCTCTGGATGTGTGCAAAAGCGGTCCCAGCACTACTCTGCTTCCTCTGCCTGCCGTGTGGCACTGTTGTTTGCGAGGGCCGCGCTCCACTCCGCGCCGGGTAGATAAAACACACAGGCCGGGGGCGCCTGCTCCAGTCAGTACAGGAGAGGCCCCGCACAGCAGGGGTTCCCCCCACACACACCACTACCGGCACGAGTTTAGTGCTTCATCAAACAGAAGGCGAACACTCTTGCATGGTTAGGCACACAAGCATGTACCCATTTTTAATGGGATTCTTTTTTTTGTTGTTGGCTGTGGTGGTGAAATGGAAGGGGTGGTGGGTTCTGCTAATATTTGTATAACTATGTTATGCTATGAATGTGAATTTTACTAAACTGCATTAAAGATACGTGTTTTTTTTATCTTCAGCTCATGGCAAAGGACATTAGATGTGTTTGTGCATCCATGTTCATTTTGCACTCTTGTGGTTTATGTCGCAAGAAGCCAGATGAAGAGAGAGAGAGAGAGAGCGAGAGAGAGGTATGTGTGTGCGAGAGAGAGAGAGAGAGAGAGAGGTATGTGTGTGAGAGAGAGAGAGAGAGAGAGAGAGAGAGAGAGAGAGAGAGGTATGTGTGTGCAAGAGAGAGAGAGCTATAGGGAATACCTGCTAAATCTTATTCCATCTGACATCCATGCAGAATGATTCAGGGCATAAACATTCAGCCATGTTGGTTTTACAGTACTGTGAATCACTGACCTCAAAATACGGCACCAAAACTACTACAACATTTGGATTATTCTCATGATTCCAAACATAATCTCTGGCAGTGATGCAAGAAAACCTTTTTTTTATCTTCTCATCCGCATCCCCCATCCTCCCATCTCTGCCTGTATGTGAGGGAAAGGTCAGGTTGTGACTCGGGCGTCGCTTGCGGAGAGCAAAAACCCGCCCTCAGCAAAGTGAAGGGTCTCATGCAGGGTCAAGCCTGGTGCCTCTGACCCACATTTGTCACTGTCAGTGGCTCCCATCACGTGCCGTCGGAGCAGACAGCCAGGGAGAAGTGAGGGACTGGACCCAGCGTCGGCCCGTGACTCACTTATGAATGGGCTCTTGAGGGAGTCTCCCAGGGCCCAGCCAGGTATCCGTTCTGCAGGATAAGGCTGCTTTAAGGCTGAATAAAGCCAAATCAATGGGCCTACTTCAAACAGAAGCTTCAGTGTAGGATGAGGCATCAAACACAACAAAGGATAAAAAGAAATCAACAGCATGTGTCAATATATGGATATTTCATGTTTTGATTAAAATTTTAATTAAACCACCACACCATCCTTTGCCTCAGAACATAGTACTGATATACATTATGAAGACTAAGGACATATGTCAAAAATACATGCCATAGCATTGTTTTATCCTGTATCCAATAGTAGCACATCATCTTTGTTTTGATTATGTATCTTAATTCAGGCTTAAGGCGGGATCACACTGGCCAGCGGCAGGTTTCCTATTGTTCTCTATGGTTCGGCAGCAGAACGGTGGCAGCACTAGCGTTGAATAAACTGAGCATTGAACTTGGTTCAACTTTCAAAGTGCAACGCAAGAGTATTCAATTGTCAGTTTAGGCGAACCATTTGTGTTACTTATGAACGAGATAGAACTTATTATGGTCTGAGTGTTGCGTCGCGCTTACCGCTGCGTTATTTTCTGTGTGATCCCCGCCTTAAACGCGGCCCTTGGTCCTTACTGTGGCTATGAAATGTAGACTTTGTCTCTCCCCCTCTGTGTTTACTGGCTATCAGTGGCTGCCTCTTGTCATGTCCACATGTGCTGTTCTTATCTTGGACTGTGTTCCAGCGATGAGACCCTATTTTTACCACTCAGTATGACCTCTCAGAACTCTACCCCCCACCCCCATCAAACACACACACACACACACACACACACACACACACACACACACATGTTAAAAACACTATATTTTCACTAAATACTCTTACGCATTTACATGATGTAGTAAAATATGAAGCAAGGTTGTTTAACACACTTCACATGTAAACATGTATCCATGTGCATATATTGCAGCGCTTTTGACCCTAACTGGCAAATGGCCCTTTTCCTCACACACTGTAACTGTCCTGTTATTTTGAGTCTAGGTGTGTGGCAGCTCTTTATTTCACACCTGCGAGGGTTGCGAGACCCACAGTTATTTATGGTGGAGTTATTTGTGGTGAGGTTGTTTGTATGACATGATATGACAGGGCTGTGGAGTCAGGGTCATTAGGACTGCCCATAGTCTAGATTCAGAAAAACACGTCTCCACGCCTCATGATGCTGTGTGTGCTGTCTGCAGTGGCTGGCTATGGTGCCCAAGAGGGATGCTTGTCCTCCACCATGATGGATGGACGAAGGGAAACAGAGGGGTAAATAGAGAGAGAGAGAGAGAGAGAGAGAGAGAGAGAGAGAGAGAGAGAGGGAGAAACAGTGGAGTGTTTTCCAGAGGTCTGTAATGATGCCTTAGAGGGCTGCTTGCACGTGAGGTCTGGATGTTTTCTCTGCCGTGTGACAGGAACGCCGATCATCTGCATCACACCAATTGTCAAGTCCTGCTGCCTAGAGCTGGCAAGAGAGGCCTCCGAGAGGCCAGTTCCAGCCTGGACGTTCTCCTCCTGTGCTGTCTACTGCTCTAATCTCACGTGCCATTACTCTTCCTGTCAGTGTATGAATGTCGGTCTATTGCCCAAAGTGCAGAGAAGTAACTCTTTGCCATTGCTGCCCTGAAACAGTGGTCTTCAAACCTGTCCTATGTGCTGAACAATGAAGGCATGGCAGAAAAGAATCCTTTGTTGGATCTAAAAGCCATTCAGATTAAGAAAATGTGTTATTAATGATGAGCTGGCTAATTTCATGTATGTCTTTCATTATTCTGTTGATTTGTTAGTGGTTACACACTCCATATGACTGTAATTGACACTCAGACAAGTTATTCAAATTCAAGCAGCACCAGCACGTACAAGCAGTGAGTAACAGGCTTCTAATAACAGGCTTATTCAAACAGTTGATCAACTCCATCACCTCAATCATAAACCTGTCACACAACACACACACACACACACACACAGCACAACATTCATGTTTCATTTGGAGCACCTGCACGAGGCTGCCGCTGCCTGTAATCGGCCCACTCGTCATGAAGACATCTAGGACTGGCAGTCATTAGTAAGCCGTCACTGCTCCAGTGGCTGTCCTCATCTGCATGACATTAACCTGCATCCTACAGCAGGCTGTCTGACGCGGCGGCAACTCATGTCACTTGCTCGGCAGGCACACACGCGTCGTCTAAATGTCACACGGAGGCCGCCGACAACGACGACGACACTCCCCGCAACCCCCCCCCCAGCCAATCAGCATCCCTTCTTTGTATGCAGCCGCCGAAGCCTCTATCTGTCTGCATAGATTTGCATCCTAATTTCGGGGCTGAAATAAGATCCGGCTCTGATGGAATGCTTTTAATTTTGGGTCAGGGTGGGTGGTATGTGCGTGTGTAGCGGGCAGGGCAAGGGCCGGCCGCATGTTTGCGTGTGTGTGTGTTATTCTCAAATTAATTTTCTGCAATCGGTCAGAGACTTCCATTCCCAGCCCCCATCCAATTCTCCTTTTCTGCATGGTTTGAGCGTTTTGCTTGATTGGCGCGGCGCTCCCTAGGCCAAGTGCTTTGATGTGGGCTGGAGAGGGTTTGTGGCCCTGGAACACACAGACCGGGAGCGCAGCCTAACGAGGCCCTGTGGAGCCCCGGTCAGCGCTGCTCAGCACTTTAGAGGGAACCACTTAAACCCTCTCTTGCTCTTTTCATCTGCCCTTCAGCGCTCTCTTTTTCTTTGTCCCTCCCTTATTCTTTGTTTCTCTCTTTCTTTCTTCATTCCTTCATTCAATTCTTTCTTTTTTCATCCCTTGTTTTTCTTTCCTTCTCTCCTCCTCTATCTTTCCTTCTCTCACCCTATTTTTCCCACTTTCTGTTTCGCTGTTTCATTATCCCTTGCCTGATGTCATTATCTCTCCCTCTATGAGTTTCTCCAGTTCTCACCCCCCCCACCTTACATCTTTCTTGCATCTCACCTTCATTCTTGTGTTCTCTCACCTGCTATCTGCCATTTTCTCTCTGAATAGGCTCATGCTGAACACGTTTCACGCTTCTCCCAATCTTCCTCACAGGCATGGCCTCACTCGGAGAGCGGGAACTACTTTTCATATTTTAAACAGATTCCCTTTAATCAGATTCCCTCTCCTCCATTCTCATACACTCCTCTTTGGTTTCACATCCGCGAAACTGTGTAGCCGCCATTCTTCTCCATCATATGAGATTTTCTGATTGAACAGATTACTCAAGCTGCTGGAGTTGGTGTGTGTGTGTGTGTGAGAATCTGTCCTTTGCCCTCCGTGTGTGTATGAGTCTGTCTGCATGTGTATGTGTCTGTGCGCACTATGCTCTCAGTGTGTGTGTGTGTGTGTATTTGTGTATCCTATGGGTTCTGTGTGTGTGTGTGTCTGTCATATGAAATAATCCGCTAACGCGTTTCATTAGCATGCATTTAGCTGCTTGGATCCTGTCAATCAGCCTGAGAAGGGCTTAGGAGCTGGACTAGAGTCATACATCCTCATCCACTAATGCTGCCAGACAAGCAGGAGCATCCTCCGGCACGGGCCACTTCAGTCAACATATATCCTCAAAGGACTCCCAAAGCCGCCGCACGACTTATCCACATCACAGTCTAATTCATGACGTCCTCTAGTAATGCATATTAGAAAAGCTGCAAATGCCGATGTGGTGGGGGGACCTCATTTGTGTGTCGTCTGCACTTTGACCTTCGTCTCCGCGCCTTGGCTGGTGTAATAACCTCCGCGCAGTTATTCATATTCATTCGGTCCATTTGCATTTTGAATGGTTGGTTGTGATACGGATGTCATAACTTGAAATGCTGTTAGAGCCGGAGGTTCCCCCACCCCGCCAGCCGTTAGGAGATGGCACAAAGCAGATGGACATGTTTACTCAGGCTGCAGCACATGACTTGTGGATCAGCACGGATGTGGAGTAGATGGAGTCGGGGATGAACGATACTGCTGATCAGTCTGGGACTCCCCCATTTATCTTTCTCTCCATATAAATGATTTGAGAGTACTTTGGTATAACTGGTGATATGCAGACTGATTCCTCCAATATTAATTTATAAAATTATAACTATAAAATAATACTTTAAAAAAAAAAAGTATCTTTTACGCTCTCTTTTCTGTCAGACTCTTTGTCTCCCCTGTCTGGGTTTATGTGTGTGTGTGTTTGTTTAGAAGTCTGCTTACGTCTGTGAAGATAATGTCATTTTTATCAGAGGATAGAGGAGACAGACACAATTGCATCATATCCTGTGCGCCCCACGACATCATCCTCCATCACAAAGAGAAACGGTCTTCCTGGTGGAAGCGTGTCTTTGTCAGCATTCACTGAAATCCCTTTTGTCCTGACCGCAGCCACATCTTGCCTGTGTTATCTCTTTGGCTGGACAGTGGACAGAGCCGTCCGCAGACACCACAGGAGTGGTTGGAGGGTGAATGGTCGGACCTCTGCGATTGCCCCAAATATTCACAGCATGACACCCCTGCTGTGCCCTCCACCCCCGCCTCACCAGCCCACAACCTGGAGGATGTGGCATTAATATAAATATAAATATTCATTATTGCATTCCAATTTGACCTTGATGCTAGGACTCACATTCAAGCAGTGTCTGTGTGTGTGTGTGAGTGTGTGTGTGTGTGTCTGTCTGTCTGTGTGTGTGTCTGTGTGAGAGTGAGAGAGAGATGTGTGATGTGTTAATCATAATCCCCTTGGAGGAAGGTGATTCTGCTATTCTTTTTGTTTTTGAGTTCACTTCCTTCCTTTCTTTCTTTCCTTCTTTCTTTCTTTCTTTCCTTCTTTCTTTCTATTTTTCCATCTTTGTTTTTTCTCTTCTGACACAGTTGAGTGTAATCTCTGACATCCTGTTATGGTCAATCAGTTACGCCATAAAAGTTGCAGCAGCTGTTGTCAGAGGAGACTGGCGGTCCAGCGGGGCAGTGAGATCATGAGATCCGAACGCTGCTCTGGGTGACCCGCTGCTAGGTGTCAACGCACAGAGGTCCAAACATGACCTCAGAACACAGGCAACGTTTCATTTAGTCCATCCTATTAGAATGCTATTATAGTCTTCTCACAGGGGCTATCAAGCAAGAATCGTCCACGGAGTTTGTCATCTTGTCTGAAAAGGCAAAAGACTTTAGACAAAATGCAGAAGAGTCTGTTAGCACCTTTTGTCCTCCTGACGATGTCTGGAGCTTGAGTGGCCGGAGGAGGGCTTGCTTGTGCTGTGAGCCGCTCGGAGCGGTGAGTCTGACAGACTGTGCTGTTGTGCTGCTCCATTCCTGCTGCTGTGAGCTCTTCAAAGGCACTCCGACTCACTCCGAGGTCTGTATGAAACCTGAAGCTAGAGCCGTTTTTAAATGGCTCACCTCAGGTAAAAGCAAAAGCAGAGTTCACATCAAACCACCAAAAAAGGGCTGTTTTTATGGAGGCAGTGCCTGTCAGCCACGGAACCCATCTCACCAGAAAGCCCTTTCTACACAAGCATGGGAGAGAAATCTGACTCCATTTTATGTCTCTTCACTGGAGTAACAGTGGCCGTGTGGTACAGTGGGATGCTGCAGCTATGTTGATAAGGAAACAAAGAAGCACTCCGATAACCCTCAGAGAAGTAAACAGGCCTAATCTTTGACTCTTATCCGCTGCGTTAGGGCAAAAAATGACAGCTCTCCTCTGAGATGGGAAGCTAAGCCAAGGAAAGGAAGATTTAATTATACTGAGAATAATTAAATAGACCGAAAGATAGGGGTAGTATTCCTCACGAAGCACAAAGGATCACGGGGCCAATGGAGGGTTGGGCTCATAGAGCACATGTCATATGGAGGACGCATTGTTACACGGTCAACAACACACATTCAAAACCGCCTCACAGCTTTCCAAGTCCAGCTGTGGGCTCTTCACTACTGTCATAAGATGCAGTGACCGAAACCACATCTTTTCAGCTCTACCAAAAGCCTCTTTTTTTTTGGCATGAACAGGAATGTTCTTCCATGGAAAGATCTTGAATGTATTGCAATACGCACATTGACTATGACTTATACTGAACGTATGTTTATTGTCAGTCCCTTGGTTATGTCAGTAAACTGCCAGCACTTGTCGTCTAACAGATGACTACTGACAGTGACATGATTCAATGATTTTTCCCCTTCAGAAAATGCTGCGCCTCCTGGATAGCTGTGACACAGCCGCTGGACATAGAGAAGCTCCATCTTTTCCCTGGCGTTGCCACCGTGACTTCCTCCAGTGCTATTGTTAGACTGGCAGTCTCTATATTATTTATCACCTCTGCTTGCTCTGCTGGTGATGATGACTTGATCACATCTGATAGCATTAGGGTAGGCGTAAGTTGAAGTGTATGTGCGTGTGTGTATGTAAGTGCGAACACGCGCACGTGAATGTGTGTGTGGGGGTGTGCGTGTGGTGGGGGATGGGACCGCGTAATGTGTGTGTGTGTGTGTGTGTGTGTGTGTATGCGAAAATGGCGGTGGCCTACATTTGTTCATGGCCGCAGTGACCCTTCATCTCTCTGTCCCCATCCTCCATGTGTATCTGACCGTTGATAAGCACTGATAAGGGCCTGATAAGATCGGCAGGTGGGTTGTCTCAGATGGAGGAGGGGCAGAGGCCAGGTGTGAGACTCTGCGGGTTCTATTGTGTTTGACTCTGTACACAAACTTTGCCCCAGCAATTCGCCTTGAAACACACCGTGCGTGCCGTGCAGAGTGCGCTAGGCATAGAGTGCCAAGGCACTCAAAACTAAACACACATCCACAACGTGAGCAAAACAGCACACTAAGGCAGGCTTTCACAAAAAAACTGAATACATAATGCTGACACAAACAAACCAGAAGTAATCCTAGAATAGTTTTCTTAAGAGCACAGCGTTAGGGTGCTGGGTGGTGATGACAATGTAATTCAGCAACAGTGGCAGGACAGACACACTCGCTTGTGAGATGAATGGCTCTTACTGGCAGCCTCGCTCCACACGTTAAGCGCTCGCTTCACACGGGCCGTGTGCGTCTGTGCTGCACAACACAAGCCATTTTTAGCATCGCAAAACCCCATCTCTTAACTGTGAAGCAGTTAATTACATTAAACGCTGAAATAACAAACATGCTTCAACCACAGCATCCACAGAACTGTTGGCATAAATTATGGAGCAACTGATTTCACATGCTATGTAATATTTAACATACGTGAACATACGTTCACACAACATCTACAGCCATAAACGCTATAGGCGTCTTGCAAGATGTAGAGTATACATAAAAAGATTTTTGAAAATACTGAACAAATACCAGGCAGGAGTTTTGCAGTCTCTGATGCTATGGCAATGGGTCTTTCTTGTAGTCTGTATAACTGGGGACCCTGGTGGGTTTGAGGAGAGTGTGGAGTGTGTGTGTGGTGTGTGTGTGTGTGTGTGTGTGTGTGTGTGTGTGTGTGTGTGTGTGTGTGTGTGTGTGTGGAGTCTGCTTTAAGCAGCAGCACAGCTGCTGTGCACTAAGTGGCCTGGCACAAACTGGATGGGAGATGTGGGAGAGGAGAGGAGATCCAGCCCCAAATGAATAAACCATGTCAATCAGCACAACAAAGAGGAGGCTGCCTTTGCTCTGCACTTAGACGCTACGCTATGCTACGCTACGCCAGCGCTGTGCTGGGGGAGAGATGGGGGAGAGCAGCGCAGGCTGATGTGGAGGGGGTGAGGGCCAGGGTGGGGTGCTGAGGAAGAGAGGGAAATAAAGAACGGGGGAATTCTTCAAATCTCCAAACTCAATCGGATTTTTTTTGACTTGCATTGCATTTTTTTTTTTTTGACTGCATTGCCTTTCGGGACTCCTTTACTCCAAACCCCTGCTCCCTCCCTCCCTCCCTCCCTCCCCCTTTCTTTCTTTCTCTCTTTCACTCTTTTCCACTCCTCTCCATATCTGCTCCATCGTCGTAGTCTGCTTTTCTTTTTCGATCATATGCAATCAGAGCTGCCGGGGGTTTGGAGATAAGGAATGGCAGCCTTGCCAGCGGCATTGTGTTTAGCGTGACTGAAATGAGTGTGTCTGTCAGTCTGTGTGTGCGCGTGTGTGTGTGTGTGTGTGTGTGTGTGTGCGTGTGTGTGTGTGTGTGTCAGGGGGCTTTCTTTTATTTAGGTTTGATGGCTGCCGGCACGACTCTTCTGACAGGCTTCTCCCTTGTCACGTCCAGAAGCTCTGTTCATTCCCTCTGCTGTCTTACCAAGCGAAAATATGATACAGCTAAAACGCATTATTCCACATTCCATGGGACTAGTGCAAGGCGGACTGAAGTGTTCTTGTCAAGTTTCTTGCTAACGTAGCTCGGTTCTTCTGGTTAAGTGACATTACGGAATCCCCACTGGTTGACATGAGGACAGGTAAAGGTGAGGTGTTCAGGTCGAGTGACCTTGTCCATGCTCACACATACTGGACAGTTTATCTCTCTTATGAGGCACTGATGGAATGTAGATCTTCTGCCAAAGGGACACAGCCATCTTTGCCAGCCATAACCCCACATGGCACTAACTGAGGAGTGAAGATTCCTCTCCTGTCCCTTCACCAAGCCAGAGAAGCAGACTGCTGAGGTTGTAAATCTGCAACATGCATGGCTGACTTCTGAGCGTTAGTCTGTACTGTACATCACTAGCGTCCTTCGGAGTGGTTTCTTATGGCGACCTCACGATGCACAAAATCATTGAACTGCACCTGATTGGTGAGATACACACAGTAATTGAGAAAATGTGAAATCCATGTAGATGGCACTGTACGATACAATAACATTACCATGCTGGAGTCAGGCTCTCAAATGACTTCATTTCCCCTCATGGCACAACTTGCCCATCAGATGCAGCAGAAAGCACCTGACAGTCCCACTGTTCTTTAATGTGGCTGCATTAAATGTGATTGCCTGTCCTATTACCTTAATGAAACATGACAAAGTGAGCATAATTATTTATGAAACAATAAAAGGATCTGATCAGCCACTGAACACATTTCCTATCTGCAGTATTAAACAGTTACTCAGTTTGGCACATGTAATTGGAAATTATTATTTTCTGGTGAGGTATTTGCATATGCTGTAGTCTAATAGAGAGTACGTGCATTCAGGATGGATGGTAATTATCTTTTCAGTTTTATTCACTTTATATGGCTTTTACATGGAAACTGCCGGGGGTTGTTTTTCAGTTACCACCCCCCCCCCCCCCCCCCCCATCTTTCTCTCTCTATCTCAAAAGATATTCACCTCCTTTGTCAGAATATGACGTACAAGTTTGCCAGGAAGGACGCCACTGGAATGTCACCAACGCCCTGGGGATGTTAGGTGTGTTCATCAGCTGAGACGATCTCTTTCCCATGCCCAAAAAAAAGAAACGTTTTCAGGGGTTTAAAGCCACTGTGGGACAACTATAGTGTCATAGTCCGGGGCATGTTTGGGCTTGACTAGTTTCGGGGGAGTAAGATGAGCTCATTCCCACACCTATTTACCATATTACCACCCAATCATCTGCATTAGTATGCTAAAATACAGACCCTGAGTGTACACACTGGTAGTTCATACTCTACTAGTCTACAGTATTGATGGCCCTACAGCTTCATTTTGTCTATATAACTTCCATTTTGCAGTGGAGATGTCAGCTGTGAGAAGGTAAATACTATAGAGGGCAGGAGGGACTGTGATAGCGCTCCCTCCACACAAAGGCTAAGTGCTGAATCAGCCACCAGAGCCATTTTCTTAAACGCTCCTCTTCTGTCCGTCTTAATCACAGCGTCTAGACACAGGAATCCACCCTTATTTCCCACACACACCCACTCATGTTGTGCGCACATCTGCACACAGACATACAAATAAACATGAGAGAAATCAGCATGCACTTTGCTCAGGCTCACACACACACATCTGGATGATCATACAAGCCTGAGGAACAGCCTCTACTTCAATGTACATACAAAGTGAAACTGACACTGAAATGCCTCAGCTCTGAAACCAGAGCTCTGAGATGCTCACTTTCTTCTCTCTCTCTCTCTCTCTCTTCCTCTCTGGCCATCTGTCTTTGACTCTCTTACATCTCCTCCTTTATCCCCCCATCATGTTGTCTGTCTTCCTCATTCATCAATGCAGGCACGCTATATCACTAAGGTGTTCAAACAGGTCCCCTAGAATCTAGTGACACGCCTTAGACACACAGACACACAGACACAGACACACACACACACACTTTATTACTCATTTACTAGCATTTATAGTATAGTCCTCACAAACAAAGAATCAGAGTGCCATGTGATCCCACGTCTCTTCCTCTCTTCCCCTCTCTCTCCATCCTGAGCCTGCTGTGGTTTTAATCTCTGATTTCAGAGATCTGGTTCCCACGCTCCCTCACTTCCAGATAGGAGAGCATCCAAATAAGGATGTGAGTGGTGAGGACACTGGGGGGATGTGAGATGGGGGAGGGTGGGGAGAGCTGAATGTGCATGTTGTCATGCCTTATTAATGCTGCTCAGAGATTTTATTTCCAAACACTCTTTTGACTGGGATTAAGCTGTTTAGTACAGGCGATTTCTTTGTGTATTTCTCTGGTGTGTGTGTGTGTGTGTGTGTGTGTCTGTGTGTGAGTCTGCCTGCATGTGTGTGTGTGTGTGTGTGTGTGTGTGTGTGTGTGTGTGTGTGTGTGTGTGTGTGTGTGAACTTTGTGAACCCAGGAGCGAGCAATTAAAAAAGATACAGGGGGCATTTTGTGACTTCAAGGCAGAGCCCCAACATCTATGCTGGCAGTCGATTGCAAATCTGGGGGAGGTGAAATTGGAGAGGCAGAGGCAGAGGCAGAGAGGGGGAGGAGTGGAGGAAAGGGGGAGGGTAGAGCGAGAGCAGACGAGTGAGAGAGAGAGAGAGAGAGAGAGGGGAGAGAGACTGAGAGGGAGGGAGAAAAAGAAGGCAGATGTACACACGCTCACACACGCGGGAGCTCTCACACCCCTCAAACCGGTCTGAGTGGAAGGACTCATACACACGCACACACACACGCTCGCTGACTCTCACACACACACAGATACGTGCACACCAGCCCTAACGCAGCGAGAAAGTGAGTGTGCGTGGCGCTGGCTTCAAAGACACACTGGGAGATACTGGCGTGTCTAAGAGGACTTTCTTAAAAACGCGGCAGCGGCGGTGACAGTCGTGGTGGATATAAACCTGAGTGGCGCACAGAAAAGCTCCAGCCTCTGATGCCAGCGGTTCACTCAAACAGAGACAGACACAGCAGCAGTGGGACTAGGAGAGACTCACAGACAGAGACACAGAGAGGTGAGATTTCTGGCAACATTTTTGAGCTCTTAGAGTTAGACACACTCTGCAAAGCTTGTGTCATGGTGTGTACATGTGTGTGTGTGTGTGTTTGTGTGTGTGTAAGTGTCTTTATTGCCAGATTGAGTGTGTGTTTGTGTGTTTGGAAAGTCTGAAACAAATTCCACTGTGGTTGTAAAGGCTCCCCAGACAGGGGTATTAGTCTGTGTGTGTGTGTGTGTGTGTGTGTGTGTGTGTGTGAATGGAGATCTCCTATCTGTCTTGTTGACTTCAGGGCAGCTCTGTTGTGTTGTTGTGCGTCTCTTGGACTTTCTTTGAAATAAATGGCTCCCATAGCACATGTAAAAGACTAAAACTGATGGTGCTACTCTCCTACTCCCCTCTGTGTTTCTCTCACTGGTTTCTATGCCTGGCTAAGCCCTAGTCACATGCGTTGTTATGACTTCCTTGTCTTGTGTTTAAAGTTAACCTGTAAAATATGTTGAGGGCAGAGCCACTTAACACACAACGCGAGTGTGTTATGTGTGAGTGCGAGGGTGAGCGTGTGTGTGGTCTAAACGCATAAGATGAGCTGTGGGGACAGTAGATCACTGTAATGGCTAACACAAAGTCAATCTGGCCATTGTCAAGGAGAGATATGGGTAAGGGGGAAATGACAGGGGAGAAATGAGAAGCAGCTGAGTGGACCGAACTCCAGACAGGACGCTAACAGAGACACTGGGACAGAAGCGGTCAGAAACACCGTCTAGAAAAGTTGACATGACAAAGACAGGAATGAGAGAGAGAGATAGATTGATAGATAGATAGATAGATAGAGAGAAGAGAGAGAGAAAGTTGACATGACCAAGATAGGAATCAGAGAGAGAGAGTGAGAGAAAGGGAGAATGAGAGAGAGAATGCAGATGGGACAGAAATTCACTTGCCTCTTCTTTTGGTCACTGTGAGGGCAGGGGTCAGGTCTTAGGGTCCCAGCTGCTCTGAGGGTCACTCACTGTCCTCCAGACGAGAGCAGGGGGGGACCAGATTCCTGAGCCTATACTCATACACACACACACACAGTCTGCCCACATTGACAGTGCACTCTCCCGTCAATGAGTGGCCATGTGGAGATTGTGGCACGTTATTGGGAGAGTCTCTGAATTGTTTAAAGGGGAGTGTCGGCCGTGTTTTGTTTCAAACAATAGAACTGGAAGTGAAAGAGCACAATGAAGCCGGGTACAAACAGTTGCACCATTCAGCTCACTGAACTGAGCAGGTAGTGTAGTGTCCACATATACGTCCTGGACAAAGAAGAGGGCTAGTATTAGACCACTGATCGATCTGTCTGTGTGTGTGTGTGGGGGGGGGGGGTCTGTATGTATATGATTGCAAGGGTGCTGAGTGAGTTTATGTTGTATCTCACTCACACACGCACACACACTTACAACAGGATTCAGGAAGTGGTCCAAAAGGAAACACTGTTTCCTGGAAAAAGGAAGTGTGCCACTCCAGCGGCGTTCTCAGAGCAATCCCTCTCATCTGGTACCGTGGGCTTTGAGTCACACTCAGCGCTCCGGCTCTCCGTGGCTCCAAGGAAGCAGCAGCTGCAGGGCAACACGCGTCTCGCTATCTGCACTCTTTCTCCGAGCGAGATAGAGAGAATTAACGCGCATTTGCGCACAGATAGCAAATCGGCGTGGTCGGGGCTCGAACTTGGAAGACAATTTCACTCCACTGCGGGGCATCCAGAAGTACAGTGGCCATTATCACAGAGGACCGAGAAGTGCTTCATTGGGTAGAGTAATTGGAAAGGGGTTTTATAATTAAAATCAAACATTTTTTGTGATAACGCAGAGCAGCTATTATCTCTGTGTGTTTAATATGTGACAGATCTGAATGTTCCGCGTCTGCTTAATAGAGCTCGATGGGGTCTTGTGTGTTTAAGGGAATGTGTGTGTGTGTGTGTGTGTGTGTGTGTGGTTTAAATGAGGTCTTGTGAATGATTTGCTCTACTGGCTGAGTGGATTTGTTGCCTGCAGTGAATGGGATGAGTAGCAGAGTGCTCTCCCTAACCCCAGGGTTCTCTCTCTCTTTCTTTCTTTCTTTCTTTCTTTCTTTCTTTCTCTCTCTCGTGCACACACACTCACACAATACTCACAAACAATACTTATACAGCTTGCATGCACACACACACACGCACACACAGTAGATGTACAATGCACACACACACGTGTGGGAACATAACCCCTGATGCCCCCCTCTCCACTGGAGTAGAAAAAGTGTATATGTGTGTGTGTGTGTGTGTGTGTGTGTATGGGGGTGCATTGAATAAATGGGTCACAGCATCACTGCAGCATGTCTCAAGCAGACACTAAGAAGGAGAGTAATCAGTCAGAGCCTGAGGGTGACCAAGGGTGTGTGTGTGTACATGTATGTACATGCATGTGTATGAGCGAGTGTGTGTGTACATGTATGTAAATGCATGTGTATGAGCGAGTGTGTGTGTGTGTATGTGGTGTGACCCATTTTACATGGACTGCTCGTCACCATGTCATATCCCCTAATCACACTGAAATCTCTCCTTTCACATCCCACATCCCACTCATAATAGGTGGACACACACACACACACACACACAGAGAGAGAGAGCACTATCATAAAGCCTGGATAGGCCATGAACTGCGCTATTTAGCTAACTCTAGAATGTCAATGAATAGATTTCTGTTCAGCCCATCTTGATTAAAAGCATAAGGAGCATCTCACAGTGCAGAGTGTATTTTTGCGGCCATAATGAACCCCATATAAAGCCTCTAATCAGGGTGCCATAAATCGTACCGTGCTTACAGAGTTCTGTTGAGAAATGTCTACAGTCTCTCATTGGGATGGGTGCGTGGAGCCATATGTGGTCAGTGTCTTACCATCCCAAGTTCTCCATCCTCTCCCAAGTCCAAATAAGCGCCTCTTTAAACAAATGTGTGTTTGAGTGGAGGTGTGCGAAAAAACCATCCAAACGCACTGTTTAAATGTTTATCCATGATTGTGCCTGTGTCTTGTCATTTGCATATGTGTGACTTTGTGTGTGGAGGGGGATGTCTATGAAGTATGTGTGTGTGTGGTGTGTCTGTCTGCCTTTGTGTGATATGCGTGCGGAGGAGCATGACCTATGAAGTGTGTGTGTGTGTGTGTGTCTGTGTGTGTGTTGTGTGTGTCTGTCGGTCTTTGTGATTTGTGTGAAGTGTGTTTTAGGGGGGTGGTATTGTCTGCTCGGTTTGGGGGCACACATTTGGTCAATCATTCTCCTCTGATGTACAATTAATAAAGCGCTTGTGTAGGAGAGCCTCCCACTGAGCAGAGAATGGTGGAGTGGAGAACACAGTGGTGTGTGTGTGTGCGTGTGTCTGTATGTATGTGTGTGTGTGTAAATTACAGCTTGAAGAATGTTGTTTAAAGTTCTGCTCTAACGTGTTGTGTTCCTTCCAGTTGGGGACTTGCTCGTAGCGTTTCTCCATCGTGGGATTTCTGGGTTGTTGTGTATAATTAGCTATGGAAGTCAGTTGAGTGGTTTGCATAAGAACATACTGTGCTAATACATCACAACACAGATTAAACTTTTTGGTCTCTCTCTCTTTTCTGCGTGTGTAAGTTTGTGCAAGTGTCATCCTTAGACCTTAGTTATGTCGCTTATCCGGTTGTTCAGGGTAATGAGGAGCTGTGCGGAACATTTTGCACTTCAGCAGATGACAGTCACACTGCACACACATACACCGAGGCAAAGGATGCTTTTCTCCTCTTTAGATGTAAAGGGATCGGTTGGTGTTGCACACCTGCCCTCCAAAATCACACTTAGTCAAACACATGCACACTTTGAGGCTCAGTTCAACAAGGTGCCATAAAGGCGTGTTGGCTTTGGGGAAGCTCTGAGCTGGGTAGGGGGCATTGTGTACATTTGTTCTTTTTCAGAAGTGCATACGTTCTAACAGTGATACCTGTGGTTTATGTCAATAGATAAAGAGTTTCTAGCAATACAACACAGCTACCAATAACAAATGTCCCAGGCTTCTCCATCAAACACAGACACCCCCTCTTTCTCTCAAACACACACATTCACTCATGAACTCATACACACAGTCACACAAAATGTCCTCCTGTCTCTGTCCATACCATAGATCAGAGCTGCAGGCCAGAGTGTGAGTGGCTTCATGTTAGTGCCACTTACAGATCAGTCAATGACAGAGGAAGCACCGAGATGGAAGGGCAGAAAAAGAAGAAAGGATGAGAGAAAGAAAGAAAGACAGATAGAAAAAGAGATGTCTCGTGTGTCTTTGTTGCAGTGACTTTATGCTTGGCTGCTCCAGTCTATGTGGCTATATGTGTGTGTGTGTGTGTGTGTTCATCCTCAGAAACGAGGCCACTCGGCCCTATCGCTCCACACACACCCGGTGTCGCCCCGTGCTCATCAGTCAGGCCATCCGGCCATTACATAAAAGCAACTCCTTGAGTCAGCGCCGGCGATTGGCCCGCTCCGATACTCCTGCCCCCTGACCTGGAAGTAATGTGATTGTGAAGTGGAAAGGGGAGGTGGTGGTAGTGGGGGTGATCTCAGCTGTTGGGTTTCCTCTGTCCCTTTTTCACAAATCTGCTCTCTACTGGAGACAGCCATGTGTGTGTGTCACACGACATGGACTCACTTAGTGGGCACATGTGATAGATGTGTGTGTGTGTGCTTGGCTTTGTGCTTGTCTGCGCTTGTTTCTACTGGCCTTGTGTGGCTTTGCTACTTTGGCATTGTGTGTGTGTGCGTGTGTGTGCTTGGCCCTGGGCTATGGGTAAAGACTGTGTTGATTGAAGCTGAAGGCCCCCTGCATTCACATTGAGCTCTCCTCTTTTGTTGCGGGATGTGGATCTGCACAGCTCTGTTTAACCCAACTCAAAGTAGCTGAGGTGGGGGAGGTGGGCTACATTAAAGGTCCGGTCGATACCTCCGTGTGTAATCCATGTGAAACCTGGTGGTCATATCAATCATCACTAAACACACAGTCCAGTGGTAGCCACACCATTACCTCTCAACATGAGAGCAAAATGTATTAAAAGTACCACTATATAATCATTAAGGACACTGTCCATGTCAGGCACCTTTCTCCATTCACAGGGGCATGGAACATGGAAGCAAAAATCAATGTTTCGCAGCAATGTTCTTTATTTGATGGACAGACAATGGCATGTGCATTTTTATGCTTATGGGTGTACTGTATATTCATTTGTACTCTTAGGTATTGTGAGAATGTCTTACGTAAGTAAGATATGGGAGAGAGAGAGAGAGAGAGAGAGAGAGAGAGAGAGAGAGAGAGAGAGAGAGGGAGAGTACTCTCAAGAGTAGTGTTGACATCCTAAACACCTGCTGTGGGACGTGACAGCTTGTTGTGGAGGAGAGTAGGTGCTGAGTGGGAGAGTGTTGAAGTGAGTGTGTGTGTGTGTGTGTGAGTGTGTGTGTGTGAGAGTGTGTGTGTGTGTGTGTGTGTGTGTGTGTGTGTGTGTGTGTGTGTGTGAGTGTGTGTGTGAGGTGTGTGTGTGAGTGTGTGAGTATGTGTGTGTGAGAGTGTGTGTGTGTGTGTGAGTGTGTGTGTGTGTGTGTGTGTGAGTGTGTGTGTGTGTGTGTGAGTGTGTGTGTGTGTGAGTGTGAGTGAGTGTGTGTGAGAGTGTGTGTGTGTGTGTGAGTGTGTGTGTGTGTGTGTGTGTGTGTGTGAGAGTGTGTGTGTGTGTGTGTGTGAGTGTGTGTGTGTGAGTGTGTGTGTGTGTGTGTGTGTGTGTGTGAGAGTGTGTGTGTGTGTGAGTGTGTGTGTGTGTGTGTGTGTGTGTGTGTGTGTGTGTGTGTGTGTGTGTGTGTGTGTGTGTGTGTGTGTGTGTGTGAGAGTGTGTGTGTGTGTGTGACTGAGAAATGACAGTGAGGCTTTTTCCATCCCACTCTTCTTTGAGAATACCTGTGCGCTCATCATAGCTGAAAAAAAAACATGTCTCCTTGTCAATATCATCTTTATTTTTCCATGTAAGTGCCTTGAATCATGTGTGACATCCTGCGCTCTGCAGCAGCCTGACTATGTGCTAGACATGAGAGGAAGATGCCATTTCACACCTCCGCTAGAGCCTAAATGGTGTGTTTGCATTGTGGTAATGCTGTATTGATCTTATATGATTTAGCCGTAGGCTGCCTTCACACCCTCCGCCAAACACCAAAGGCGTGTGACCTCTGCACACTGTACAGACAATGAGACGGAAAGTCTCCCTTACTGAGGAGAACAAAACCAGCAGCCGCTCATTGGTCATCTCAAAAAGGAAATCTCAATTGTCAAATCTCAATACACTGTTTCAGTTGCTTAATTACTAGGGTTGGATTTTTTGGGGACAGCAGGAATGGTATTAGGAGACATGAATGCTAGGAATTCTAATGCTGGCTTGATCAGGCAGCTTTCCATAATGAGGTTATGATGTTCTAAAACACCTGTAGTGAATTATTACTAAGTTTGAACTTTGGCTTTGACATTTCTGGTCTATATTGTTCCACGCTGAAGCACTGGGAGTGTTTATCGTCTACAGTCCACCTTTACAACCCAGATGTGCCACACCACCCTCCCTCTGTTTGTCCGTGACATTCCAGCAACAAAGACACATGCCCTCCACACTCTTTTCCCTCCTTTGCTTTCCTCTCCTTCAAGGAGCACTTTGTTTGCAAGTTGGGGGTTGTTGACCCAGGTGCAGGGACTCATATGACCCTCCTTGTCCCTCCTTCAGCTAGTAGAGAGGAAGAGAACCAACCTCTCAACCTCTGACTAGTTCTCTACTAGCGTGTTTATTACCCCCCCCCCTTTTATCTCTGTCATTGACTGGACAGACAGCTTCTGTTTGGTTATATATATCTCTCTCTTTTTCCCGCTTTTCCTCTCTCTAACTTTCTGCCCATATCCCTGCTCTCTGCAGGCATGCTGGGGCTTGTCCTCCCTCTCTCCGGAGGTGTCTATCTGTTAGCAGCAGGTGGGCTGAGGAGCTGAGTGTGGTGTGGCTATGGCTGATCACTGGGAAGCCTCTTCCTCTTCCTCTTCCTCCCTTCTCACTCTCTCTGTCGCCACCGATACCGGTCCTGCCCAAGTGTGTCACTCGGCCCTGCGGCTCCAAGCCAAACCCCAACGTTCCCTCTCAGCCTGCTGAGTGTCACACACCACCATTCACTTGTTTTCTATGTGTGTGAATGTGTTTGTGTTTTTGTGTGCATGCTTAGAGAGACCAAACCACAGTGAAAAGAGGTTTCTGCCTGACACCAGAAAGGTGGGAGTCTCTCCAGTTCTCTGTGACACAGAGACGACAACTTAAATGATGGCAGTTTCATGTTTTTCTCTCTGTGTCACTCTCTCATTCCCTGCCCTCTTTCTCTCATGCATACAGTGTCTTACCCTGTCATGCTATCTTTAGCATGTGCACATTGAGTTCAGAGGCCTACTTCATGTGAACGCTTCTGCACTTATAAGAAGTAAGCGCTGTATTTAGGAGAGAGAGAAATAAAGGGGGAGGTTCTCCTCGCAATAACTTGTCAGCCTACACCCCCATCCATTTGCTTGCTTCAGAAAACCCAATTTAACATCCAAACAAAGCCCCATCTATCCATGAATCCATCCATCTCTCATCTCATCCATCCATCCATCTCTCCTCTCATCCATCCATCTCTCCACTCATCCATCCATCTGTCTGCAGCACAAAATCACTCCTCCTCTTTGCCTCCCTCTCAAAGGGCCTCTTCAGCCAGTTGATTTGGGGCCGAGTGACAAACCTGAGCGCCACACAGATTTCAGCTCCCTGTCGCTCTCTGTCCCCACCCGTCCACCCAAAACAAAGGCCAGCCAGATGGATTGAGCCAACAACTACCATTTCCAATACCATTTTGTCCAGTTGACAGAGAGTAACCAGGTAACCACGGAATGTTTATTAGGCTTTAGGAACATTGTGCCGAACCTTGGAACCCTCCCTTGCCTGTGCACATAGTGACATTGCAGACTGGCGCCATATAAATTCAGTGTTGTAGCAATGATAGTCTGTTTTTTAGCACTAAAGGTTTACTGTTCAGGGTTTTTCTGAGCTACCAGTCCATCCACACTTCCATAAACCACATTCATCTCACTGGATAATTGTGGAATGCTACACGCTTTGGAATGCCATGTACTGCATGCTCCTCACTTGAAAAATCTGCTTTCAGTAATCAACAAGAACATGGCCTCCATGAATATTTCATGCTCTTTCTAGAAAGCTGCACACACTACTTTAGGGGGAAAAAACAAGATGCAGAACAGTGGTAGAAAGAAAAGAAGTGGTAGAAAGAAAAGAAGTGGTAGAAAGAAAAGAAGTGGTAGAAAGAAAAGAAGAAGAAAGTACAGAAACAAAGAAAAGACTGAAGGAAAACAAGACTGAAAGAAACATGGCCTTGAATGATGTAGTCAGCTTCAGGTCAGAAGCCAGGCGTGGAGGGAAGAGTACTGAAAGCCCTTCAGGACATTGGACGTGTTCCCCCAGCTTGCGCTGATCCAGCTCCTCTCTCTGCAGACAGAGCTGCTGCTGTCAAGAGCCTGGGGAGGGAGGACCAGTTAGGCAGGTTTTCAAAGAGGAGTCAGGGGCAGGAGGGATTGAGGGGAGAGGAGGGTTTTTTTTTTTACTTTTTAAAAAAGTATGGTAATCCCAGCTTTTAGAGACACCCAAACTGATGAGTCTTAAGTTCAAAACTGGGGAGAGCTGTAATTCCTGGAGCCTTCAGAGAAGAGGCTGTGAAGCCCTGACACATGTAGGTCTCGCTGCTCGCTTGCATTCCAGAGATCCCTCCGTGCATTTGAGGCTTGGTCAGGTAACTCAGTTCTGTTCTCTTGCGTAGCTGGGATTCACATGGCTCTCTCGCCTGCAGTGCCTCCACTCTCAATGGTGTCTGTTCTTTTGTGGGAAAGCCGCAAGGAAAACCGTGTTTCAAAAACAGGCTCCCTCACAGGCTGCTGCTGTTGCCTACTGCTACCGAGTTTGTTTACAATGTGGAGACGAGATGCTTAAGCCTCAGAATCAAAGGAAAACAAAGCTTGAAAACCTCTTAGAACTACAAACGAAGCCTAGTTATCCTTAGATTCACCATCGGCATATCACATGAACAATCTTCAAAACAAAATGCAGCTGCTATCAATAACATCCTAGCACTGAACACTGAAACACTGATCCCACCATGCTGCTGTTTTAGTGTTAGCGTAGCTTGTCGGTGGAGAGACTAAATTTCACAGGCTCCCCGTGACCTCTGCTGAGCCTCCTCCCCAAGTGCAGATGCGAGGGGTGATAGGGATGAGCCAATATTGCTGGGACTAATAAGGGGGTCTTGTTTTATGTTCCCATCTTCAGAGTCGTGTCATCAGAGTGAGATTAACCCCTCCTCAGAGGCTAGTCGCCACACAGGGATGCTACATCTCTGCCGACTTCGCCGCATAGATTTTTATCCAGCTCTCATACACGGTGGCTCTGGAGTGGAGCACTAGATAAGTCGTTTTGATGTGGACTAGCGTTCCTTTGCTAGGCAGATAGAGTGCAGCTCAGCTCTTCTCTCTTCTTCAACCCTATACATGCAAATCTTGCATCCCATCTGTTTTCTTTGAGCTTGCATTATCTGACATCTCCAGTTACCAGAGCAGCGTGTCGTGTTGTAAATACACAAAAACAAGGAAAACCTTCCAGGTTCGTTTGATGGCAAACACGTTCCCCTAAAGAAATGCTGATACAGACTGATGCTGACGGATACCGTCACTTCTGTATTTTCCACTTTTACTGAAAGCTTATGGGACCAGTTGAAATGGAGCAACATTTGAAACAGACGTACCATACCCATTTCCGTGCAAAAAGGGAGCATAAACCAGCTTAAGGCTCTTGTTTTTACTCATCCTGAATGAGACTGTTACTCCTACAGTGACCTGGGGGCTCGTCCTCCACCCACCTGCCATCCACAGGAATGTCAGGAGAAAACTGTGGGGTTGTGCAGATAAGTGCCCAGGGGCTGGGTGGGTTACGGAACGTCTGGGGTCTCAGCCATTGTGCAGGGCAGTTGCCATGGGATTGCGGTTACACAGGTAGCTTGAGGCCAAGACAGAAAAAGCCAGGTGTATGGGTGAAAACCACACCTCCCCCCTCAGCAGGCGATGAGAACCAGATTTGTTCAGATTTTTTGTGTTTTATGCAATTCATCTAGATGGAAAGTGGTGCTGTTCTTTGTTTGTTTACACTGGGATCGGTTTGATCACCAAGTTTTGCATTACGAATTATGCCAGTAACAGCATCAATGTTGTCTCTGTACTTGTACTCTGCACAATGACAATAAAGTTGAATCTAATCTACTCTAATCTAATCAAATAGAAGAGCTTCTTTTATGAGTTGACTATGATTATGAATTTTCAACGAGTCACAGTTGTAATTCATACTTGAGTTGTGTGTTAGGTTAATGAAAGGCGACAAGTGCACGGGACAGGAAGTGAGGTCAGCTGAGTGTGAGGAGGCGGGGGTCAGAAGGAGTGAGGGAAGGTGTTTTCTGCGGTCCTGTTCCAAGTGGACCCCCACACACACACACACACACAGCTTTGGGAACAAAAGCTACAGCCAAGACCTGTCAGGAGCGCGAGACAGGGCCGTGCATTGGAAGCACCCATAACCTGATACTCGGTAAGGAGGTGTATGTGGGGGTGTGTTTCGCTCTCTGTGTGTGTGTGTAAGAGGGAGGCAGCCATCCAGGATTATTTGAATAATCATTGTGTGTGTGTATGTGTGTGTGTGTATGTATGTGTGTGTGTATGTGTGTGTGTGTGTGTGTGTGTGTGTGTGAGCGAGAGAGGCGCAGAAACATGTGCAGGGACGTTTAGGGTGTTGTAAAAGCTGTCAGGTTCCCCTGTGTTATCGTGATGCATAATGACAAGTGGCGCATTTCCAGGAAGCTAATATCTCCTGCGAATGAGAGGGTTTTAAATACATTCCTCCCACCCTGTGCTTAAGGCCACTTGTGTTCCCTATTGTTGACTAATAGTTTGTGGACAAAGAGCTATTTGGTTTTGCATTTTCTGAGCAGTTTTAATGACATGGAAAAATGCAGTGTCAAGCCTCAGGTATGTGCCTAATGACAGTTTCTGGACACGGAGAAACAGAGAAGGGAGGAAATAGAGACGGACTGAAAGGAGGAAAGGCAGATAGGAGGAAAGGAAGAGACTTCATCTGATTTCACTTCTGCAGCTGTGACTCTCACTCACTCATCAACCTGCAGAAAAAGCCATTCCAGCAGTGAGGTCCTTTTCTTCACAGGAGAATAATTCCCTGGCAAGGCCTACACACATAAAAAAGACAATAAGAGACAATGCATAACAAAAAACAGCAGCCACCATTTGTCTTTGGGAGATAACATTTTCGGTGGTCTGTTCCCCAGTCCTACTGTGTTTAACTGGCTAATGCTGATTATACAGGCTGATTTTATGCATGCTTTTGTCTCCCTTCGCTTAATTAAACTAATCACGGCAGTCTGGGTGCATGAAGGGTTTGAGAATCACAACCAAATGGAACAATGGAGCTGGTCTATCACCCTCCCCTCTATTTCTCTCTCTCTCTCTCTCTCTCTCTCTCACACACACACTCACACCACACATACGCACACACATACTCTCGGAGTGTGTTTTAATCTCCCCCTCCCCTCCACCCCCATCCCTAAGGGCTCTGGGGGATTTCTGGGGAGCTCTCCTGCCTGGCTCCTTGCCCCAGGGCTCAAAGAAACAGGGCCGAGACAAAAGACTAAATACTCCACTAATGGTGCAGAGACGCCACAGACGAGAAGGCCAGTTTTTATTTCTCTTTTTCTGTTTGTTTTGTCTGCTCTGCTCAGTCCACCCCCGGCTCCCCACCACACACACACCCACACACACCACTGATATTCCAGACAGGTCCTCATGAGTCCATAATAAAGTGTGTGTGTGTGTGTGTGTGTGTGTGTGTGTGCTACCAGTCCATCCCAGCCAGCTGTGGCACCCCAGGCTCTTCACCTCGGTGACCTGCGAAACAGCCCAGAATAAGTCTGAGCTCTGAGCTGCCTACAGCAGGTATCCCTCAAGTGGAGCGTACATCTGGATCTGCCCCTTTAACAATGTGCTATTCCAACGTTATGCTGATTTGAAAGACATCCATCAGTGGCAGTTTTCCTTGCTTTATCTTGGATTGTTTCGTTTTATTTAAGATGAAAACAGTAGCAGTGTTTGGAAAGAAAATCTCCCACCAAAATGGGCATTAATGCAGGTGATTTTCTCAAGCATATTGTGCTGCACATCGATTCCAGAAAAGTGATGTATTTTTTGAGCACCTGTGTCCCTCTCACCCTTTCCCCATCCTGCTCACCCAACCCCCCTCCTATTTCACCAGTGTGTAAAAAACTACATTTATTTTGGGATGGTGAGGTGAAGAGGAAAATAGAGGGGGGAAGCCAAGTGGAATCAAGAGGGTTGGGGGTACGAGGTGCCCCTACCCCACCCACCCACACAACCACCCACATACACTTAAATCCCTCCATTACATCCCCCCATCCCACCCTTACCACCAGCACCACACCCCTCCACCCATGCAGGCAGCTCTGTGTTCCCGATCAGGTTCACAGCAGGCTAATTTTCCACTCTCAATGGGGGGACCTGGCGGGGGGGGAGGGGGTTAGCCTCGCTAAAGTCAGTCCTTTCCATTATCCTGCACCCGAACGCCAGGATGGAGCTCGTTCTCAATCTGGGAGAATAATGGATAAGATTAAGGTGGGAGCGGACATCTTGGGAAAATACAAGAGAGCCTGACTCCTTGTCCATTTACATTTGTATGTATTCACTTGGCTGAGCCTCTCACAGTAATAGGCTAAGTGCATTCAGGACAGAGGCAAAAAGCCTTAAGACGTGTCTATCTTGGGGCATGTTGAATGATCATTATCGTTAAAGTCTTAGTGTATACTGCATGTATAATTTGGATCCCAGACATCCTGAAACGAGAGTTCAGTAGTCATCTATTAATCCGTTGATAAACTGTACTGTTTAAGAGTTGTTTAAGACTATGTATCGTGGGAGTGTCTTGAAAGTCTTGTTTCAGAGTTTCTGGGTGGCATATTGTTTCACTCCAAATGCTTGTTGTTCTGGCATTTAGTAGGTCCCACACTTTTCACCTCCACGAGGCCGCTATTTATTAGAGTCTGTGAAACGCCACAGTGTTCAGCCTCTGAATAATACATGGCCTGTGCGTTTGCCCTGCCGCAGTGTATTACTCTATTATGTAACACGCAGCATGACTCAAAAGCCCAGTGGTTTTACTTTGGCAGATCCCATGATTCAGAAAGAGTAGGGTGGCAACTTCTATGGAAGATTTTTGAACATCTTTGAATATCTTTGAACAGATAAACAGTATCACTCCACATCCAGGAAAGATGTCTTTTTGTACTTGCATGTGTCAGGTGGCTACAATTGAAACTACAGGCAAGTCTGTACATGTTGGAGTTGGTGTATATTTGTAGTATGTGTGTGTGTGTGTGTGTGTGTGTGTTTGTGTGTGTGTGTGGGTGTGTGTGTGTTGCAAGCCCTTTGTGAGGTGGATGAAATGAGTTGATTTATTTCACCTATGGTGGGAACAGGCCCACTAGCCTCAGCATTGAAGATTCTCTGCTCTGGTTATTGGTTCCAGGGCGATTCTACCTCAGGGCGTCTCCTGGCTCCCATAACTCTGCAGAAGAACCACTCTCTGTGCGCCCAACTCCAAACCTTGGGTTTCATAAATGCGAAATGAGCAATCGTCAGGGATCCTGAGATGTCTTTATAGAAACACTCAGAGATGGGAAAAAAAGGAGCTGCTCTTTGGCTCCAAAAAAAAAGGATCATTCTGTGGGGACAACTCGGGAGCCTTGCCCAGAACTGTTTGTTTCTCAGAGCGAGAAAGAGGTGGGGGGAGGGAGAGAGAGAGAGAGCTTCATCACACCTCCCCACTTCCCTAACAGGGAGGCGTCGGAGGTTGGGCAATGTTGCACCTTGATGTTAAAAATAATGTGTAAATCCTCCTTGTCAATTTTACAGTTTGCACATGTGCTTTATGGATTTCAGTGACAAAAACACACTTAAAAGAGGAAAGGACGTCACGTTTAAAGCTTCTCTAGGAGCTCTCTGGGTAAACAACACATGTGAACGGGCAGTCGTCCTGTGTGTTTGCTCTTGGCTCTGTTGTGTGTGAAGGTCAGACATTGTGTCTCTCTCGGCCAAGCCTGAACCTGAGGAAAAGCGGAAGCCTGATGTATGAAATGACCCAAGGGGCATTGTGCGCTTTCTCCCGTGTGCTATTAACAGAGGGGTGCTGACTCGGGCTGCTCCTCCAGTGGAGACCCCCACAGCAACGTCTCCCACACACACACACACAGCTATTTATTAAACTCCAACTGAATGAATGAATAGGAGGGAGGGGGGGGGTTCCAATGAATTCTATCTGTACGACCTACAAACTAGCATGCTTAATGCATAAATTAATGGAAGTACAGGCACTGTGTGTCAAGCATACATGTACCCTACTCAAATTACAATACAGAGAAGATATAGGATCATTTCACTCTGGTTGGTTGAGTGTGTGTAGTTGGTCATTCGCTAGGCCACTGTGTATGTGGCGGATGCTTCCTAAGCCACATACACTACAGTGTGAACAAATGGGGGATTAGCACGGGAGAGGAAAGGAAGATGTGGCGGAGTTCAGTGGAACATCAGTGTGGAATGTACAGTAAGTGCTCTCCTAGGTCAATCATCACCCTGTCCACCCTCAGTCGTTTAACCCTTTGGAGGATTGCCTCTGTCATTCAAGGCTAACGCCCCTCCCTAGTTTTAACACGGAACATTGCTAATTGTGACAGCACACTTCATTTTGGGCAGTGGTTTTGGTGATGCTGAAAGGAGAAACTGATTTGGGCAGTTTGTTATTGCTTGTTACAGTGACAAGCCAATGGAGTAGTGATGGTGTGCACAGCGTATGGGGTGGGGTAGGAGTGGAGGGAAGGATGTTGTGGGATAGCGTATAGGCACAGGAAGGAGACCACTGAATAAGACAGGAGAGGAAAAATGGGGTCAGTGGTAGTTTATATAACTCATCATAGTGGTACTGCTTTATTCTACTTTTACTGCACTGCAGTTTACAACACCGCACACACACACACACACACACACACACACACACACAATAGTGGCCTCAAGGCTCCCCATATATGGAGTAGATAGCATCAGCTGCACTCTCTCGGCTCTTACTAGGTGCACCTACTGAGCACGGTATCATGCTGCCAATGCATTTTCTCTGTCTCTCTCCTCTCTGACACAAACAGACACACACACACACACACACACACACACACACACACGATTTCGGAGGCTCAGGCTGCTCTGCTCAGCTTTGTGCTGATATTCATTTCGCCAGTGCAGATTTGCATCTCACCAGTGAACAGCACACAGGTGATTCCACATAATGGGGGGGGGTAAAAAGAACCTCACAATCATCAACCATATGCTCCAGCTCCTCACATGGGAGCACCTGCTGAATCCCAAAAGCAAATCATTTTCAACAGGAGTCCTTGTCCACCTCACCCCTCCTCTTTCGTGCACCCCTCACTTAATTCACCCTCTTTCTTTCCTATCCTCCTCTATCCCCTCGCTCTCTTTTTTCACTGGGTCAGTGGAACAGCGGTTCTGTCATTCTCCAGGCTAATCCTCCTGGTGCGCTGTGTGTGTCCCTTCCATGATCCTTCCTCACACATTCACACATTACGCGGCATTGCCATATGGAAATGAGCCGTGCAGGCCTGGATTAAAGGAAATTAGGTCAGGTTGGCACTGAAAGAAATATAATTGAGCTTGAGCTTCCATATCATTCCTTAGCAACCGTGATTCAGAGATCCGCTTATCTGGGTCTTGCTTTAGTGAGAAGGTGAGAGCCATAATTCTCTTCATAAAGTGATATAGGTGATAAGTAACTTTAAGGTTGAAAGTGTGAAAGACTGAAAATAGTGTATTAGTATGCTTCTGGGTCTCCCTGAAGTGTGTGTGTGTGTGTGTGTGTGTGTGTGTGTTGGGGGGGGGTTATCTGTGTGCGTGTTTAATGATGTATGTTCATGTGAGAAAGAAAGAGAGCTTTGATGTACTGCATCTTCACATGTGAAATTGAAATAATGATCTCTCTCTCTCTCTCTTCTCTGACAGAGTACTCTAACAATTTACCATTGAGATTAGCCATGAGGCCCAAGTCTGTTTGGAGATACCGATGACTCCAACATCCTCCAACAGGTAATTGATTTAACACACAAACATGCACACTCAGACTTTAAGATAAAATTTAACATCAAACTATCAAACACCGATGACCCATCTTGTATCATTTAAAGCTCAATCATTTACAACTACTATTCATACCAATACTATGTGACACATGCAATCAACCACCACTCTCTGCTATCAATTTTTCATGAAAGAACTCCTACTTATGTGCCTTTAACTTTAAATGGCATGACAGTGCTGGCTGCTCAAGAAGGGCATTAGTGCACACATTTCGCATCTCTCTCTGCAGTTGGGAGATATTTCTCAGCTCTTCACACAACCTGAAACTTTTTTTTTTGCTGGAGGTGCGCGGAGATGATGAATCCTCACTTCTTCTGCCGCTGAGATATTTTTTTCCCAGAGGTGCTAAGAGCTTCTCTCGTGGCAGTGAGAGAGAGAGAGAGAGAGAGGTGACACCAGCGACATGTGAAATCTGGCTTGTTGCGCTGAGCCAAGCTCTCTCTTGTTGGTCTTACAGCTTCAGGTTTAATGGAAGCTCAAAACCGCTGTTGACTTGACAGTATAAACTATTGCTTGTTTAGTTTTTTATTCAGTTGCTGCTGTTAAAATCTCAGTGGTATTTCTGCCCCCCCCCCTTCTCAGACATTGAATCATGGGAAACGTGGAGAGCCAGAACGGAGACCATGCCTACTACGGGACTCAGCAGGGCCACCTCTCCCGAAAGCACATGTCCCGCTCCCTCCGCCTCCCCAACAAGCAGTCGCGGCGATCGCGGCCCACCTCGTCCTCGGCCAAGGCCGAGCACCGCAACTCGGAGGCGAGCACGCGTTCCAGCAGCACGCCCAGCATCCCGCAGTCGATGGCCGAAAACGACCTGGAGCCCTTCAACGAGAAGGACGCGCTGGGCAAACTCGCCGACCCCACGTGGGCCGGGGGCCACAACCACGTAGCCCTGAACCTGAGACCCGTCTCCTTCCACGACCACCTGGGCGACGCCGTGGCCACGCCCGCCTCCGAGGACAGCGTGGAAGCGGACACGGTGGTGCAGGAGGATGAGGACGAGGAGGATGAAGACAGCCACGGGGGGCTCTACACCAGGGAGGCCACCTACCTGCAGCGGATGAACGACGTGCCCCGGGAGGGCGGAAGCTTCAAGAAGAAGAGAAGCAAGTCGGCCGACATGTGGCGCGAGGACAGCCTGGAGTTCTCCCTGTCCGACCTCAGCCAGGAGCACCTGACCAGCACTGAGGAGATCATCGATGGGCTGGAGGACTTCCCTGACGCGAAGCAAGGGCGAGATGCCGCCGAGAGGGCCAACTCTCTGGACGAGCTGTGCACGCAGAAGACCCCCGTACTGAGGGGCAAGCGCAACCGCTACAAGCACGGGCGGAACAGCGAACGAGTGCCAGGAATGGAGACACCTGACCAGATGCTGTCCCCCACAGAGGACGATGGGAATGGGTATGGAGCGTACACGCTGCCCTGCCGACGCTCACACTGCCTATCAGAAGGGCTGCCCAGCCAACAGGCAACCATCTGCTCCAGAATGCAGGGGAGAAGGGCACAGACTACACACGTAAGTCTTCAGAAATCTCATTATGCTTAAACTCTGTCCTTAGAACAGGTGGGGATGGGATGTCAAGGTCTGTATTTGTAGTGAGACTTAGGTCCACTGTTAGTTTGTTTCTTTATGGTGGTGTTGCTGTCAGCTGACACAGTCTGGATGGAGTGGACTGTTGTGTTGTAATGACCAGAAGTCAGATATGTCTGTTGTATGTTTTTTCTTTTTCGCATGCCCAAATTTCCGTCAATGATTCCCGGGACACTGAAAGACCGGGGTACACGAAACTTGGTGGGCATGTAACCCCACATGGATAGCATGGAACCATCGTTTTTCGTTTTGATCTGTAGCCCCCCCGCTGGACTGGACCCCCCAAAAGGAGGGTAGGGCAGACACAGTTTTCTGTGAATATCTCGAAAACCGTAGGGTTTAGCAGGACCATTTTTTTTTGTATGTTGATCTCAAGGGGCCATGTCAACCCATTCCATAACCACTCATTTCATGTATAGCGCCACCTAGTTAAACACAAAAAAGTAAAAATGAGGTGTTGTAATTGAAGGCATCTGTGACCTAACATAGTCAAAACTGCACGAAATTGGAAGTGTAGGATCATTATGACACCCTCTGTATGCACGCCAAGTTTTGTGGAATTCCGTTCATGGGGGGCCACACAATAAATTAATTTATGTTACTATACACCAACTGGCCTGTAGGTGGCCGGAGACAGTTTTCTGTGAATATCTCGAAAACCGTAGGGCCTAGGAGGTCCACCTTTTTTATGTATGTTGGTCTTAAGGGGGCATGTCAACCCATCCCATTACCACTTATTTCATGTATAGCGCCACCTAGTTAAAAAATGAAAAGCAAAAATTAGGTGTTTTCATCACAATATCTCTGGCTGACAAGGTCAAAACTGCACGAAATTAAAAGTGTAGGATAATTATGACACCCTCCGAATGCATGCCAAGTTTTGTGTACTTTCGTTCATGGGGGGCCTTACAATAAAATAATTTATGTGTACATTTAGTGACGTACACCAACAAGGATTCCCGGGATACTGAAAGACCGGGGTACACAAAACTTGGTGGGCATGTACCCCCACATGGATAGCATGGAACCGTCATTTTTCATTTTGATCTGTAGCCCCCCCGCTGGACTGGACCCCCCGAAAGGAGGGTAGGGCAGACACAGTTCTCTGTGAATATCTTGAGAATTGTAGGGCCTAGGATGACCATTTTTTTCCGTATGTTTGCCTCCAGGGGTCATGTTAACCCATTTCATGTGCACACATGTGCACAAACAGATACACACACACACACACACACACACACACACACACACACACATACATTCACAGTAAACATACGTATGACACATACTCACACAGTAGACATATGTACACTTGCATGCACAGGCACATACGCAAGCACACACACAAGCACGCACAAACACACACACACACACTCACACACACACACAACATAAACATAACACAAACAATCAAGAATTTCTCAGAATTATGAACAGGCAAGATGGAGGTGGGGTTGTATAAAATGAATTTTACATGTGGAATCTATGAACTAATCATGTTTTGGTACTTGTTGTCTAGCAGATACCAGTGAGAATTGAGTGTGGATAATGCAATTTAGTGAAACAGTTAGAATCATATAGGCCTTTCAGCGTGATTTCTTTTTGTGGAAAAAATGTGCTGGACTGGGCGGCGGTCATATTTTGTACCGCTCTGCGGTACATCTAGTTCTGCAAACTATAGTCTGAACTCTTTGCGAGTACAACAACTTCAGCCTCAGGTTCAGGTTTCAGTTCTACTTCTCTTTTTGGCTCATTACTCAAATATGAGAGGGATGTTAGTCAGCTGGAATTCTGACTCACATTTTTAGCCCATTCTGAATAGTTGATGGGATCTGAAGTGCATTCACATGTTTTGGGATGTTACATTTTGAAGTGATTTTCTGGGTAGAGGAAAAGCACAGACTTCATAATGCCCCCTTAAATAACCTTGGCTCTGAAAAAACATTGACAGGTCCAACTTTTTATGCTCAATTTGTTTTTGTTTATAGTGTGCAACATTGCTAAATGTAAGCGCTTCTGATTAACACTAACATTGTGGTATTATTATGACTGCTGCTAGTGCAGTGATATAGGTTTTGCCATTTTGGAGGGGTGTTTTTTCCCAGTGTCCCCCTGCACTTTTCTCTCCAGCAATTTGTGGTTGACGACGGTCCCAAAACAGAGTACACACACACAGCTGGACATATACAAAGAAACATACATTAGGGTGTCACAAAAGTACCATATCCTTTCTCTCTTGTTGCATATTTCTCTTATAGAATCAGTGCACACAAGTGTAGCCGCAAACACACACACACACACACACACACACACAAACATACACTTGAACTTCAAGCACTTCAAGCAGTACAGAAGATGTATTGTAGTCTTGAATTGTTAAACATTGATTAAATAACAAAGCAGAGAGCATATCAGACAAAGAATTACAGGAGATGGGGATGGAGAGGACTTGGATGGTAGCTTGACTTGCAGGAGAGAATATAATGCTGCAGTAGGATACATTGTTACGGTATTATTTTACTTTTTATATGAAGTGAAGTTTTTTAGATTGTAGCCTACTCTTGGCTCTACTTAATAAAATTAAATAATTCTCTAAAATGAATTATGAATAGGCCTATCTAATCACTGATTGTTTAGCAAGTTCAGGGAAAAGTCCTGATCCATTCCAGTTCTACAAAGAAAGTAATGTGCTCAGGCTAACATGTGTGATGGTGCCGACTGCAGAGAGAAGCCTACATCCAATTGCAGTAGCAATAGCAAGTATGCATGACTAGTCCAAAGAAAGTGATTTGGAATGGGTCAGGTCCAATTTACCTTCCCTGAGCTTGCATAAACAATCAGGTAAGCCGTCTCTTAGCTCATCTGATGGGACAATGTCAACTTTTGTAGTTTAGCAATGTAGCCTAAATGTCAGCTTTTCCCAGTGAAAGCAGATGTGGGGCAACAGGTAGCCTAGTCAGTGAATATTACTTATTATTCTCTCAGGTGAGTCAAAGACAAGTTTCTAAAGAATTTGTTCACCTAAAGGGTCACCTCGAGTAATTGAAAAATTATATCTTTATTTCGTTATGACTGGCGACCACATAGCTCACTGACAACTAATTGTGGTGTCTAGTAAATTATGCAGCTTACCATTTTGCCGATTTCTTCTCTGAAGCATTCAGAGCCATTCCTTGCACACTCAGTGGGATAACGACAGCATTCAGTATTCACTCACTTGCCCGAGTAGGTTGTTCACACAGGGAAGCCAGCCCTACATGTAAAATTTAGATCTATTAAGCTGCTAGTCGAGATGCTAAATTACTTGACCAGAAGCAGATGTTGCAAAATGCTAGCTGGTTAAATGTTAAAGCAACAGTATGCAACACTTTGCTGCTTTTTGAAGTATCCCTAACTAGTTTTAGTATTCTTAGTTCTAATTAATTTCTATGGTATAGTATAGGGTTGTATTCACCCCTTGCAGACACGTGACTTAAGTCACGTGAAGGCTCCATGCTGGACGGCAAAAAGATAGGAGACGGACGGCAAATTACATTATGTCATAACGAGTATGATGAACTGAACACCATTACTATAACATCTTTGTAGTTCAATGTATTGCTGTTTGGGGTCTGATAGTCAAGGAAAGATGCCAGTGGTGTTGTTAGATGAAATGGGTCATGATCGCAAATGTAAAGTTATTAAAACTGGTGGTAACAGCAAGTGGAGATAACGTTAGGTCATAACGTTAGGCTACTGTAAATAACATTGTGGTAAATGAACACCCATTAGTATTTCTAGACTAAAATATTGCAAAGCGATTTGGTTACTTTATTTGTCTTGCTTTTATCAGTTGTAACATAGTCAAAACGTTAAGAATGTCATAACAGAACATGAAATAATAACTTAGCTGCCACACTTAGAAGCTAGCTATTCTAGCTAACGTTTATCGTAGCTCATAGTGCTAGGGCTAATGTAACTCGTCAGTTTGTACGTTGCCCAGCTTAATAAACTTACTTCTTAGGCCTACATGTCTTAAGTTAAAGAATTGAAAGAAATAGGAAATAAAAAAACTTGAACGGTATTATCTGTTTACATTCAGATCTTGCCAAAGACTTTGCCTAAGTGCTATCTGCCGTCCTGTTCAGAGTCTATGGTTGCTATAGCAACCGCTGCTGTGCTTCATACACTGAGGAGATAAGCATGCAATTGTGGTTGAAATACTCCCGAAACACAAAGAAAACAAACCAAAATAGATCTATGCAAGAACATGGGATGTTGTTGTACTCCAAACAATAAGCCAACAGTCGTGGAAGGTCATTACTACGCTTAAATCTCACTATAATCTCCTAGCTGTGCGATATGTCCCATTACAACCCATTGATTTGATTCGTGTTCTTGCCATCCACTAGGCTATTTTGCTGTGGCGCGAACAAAACGTGACGTCACTTGCAAGGGGTCAATTGACAGATAAACACGTGTCATTCTCACCTTCAATCCAAAATGCAGCTGTGTTCTGGGTAACAGGAGTATCATCAGAGACACTAGTTAGTTAGCATGTCAGCAGGCTTACAAGTTACAAGTTACAAGGAAGTTTATTGTCACATGCATATAGTTACTGGAAGTAAGAAATGCAGTGAAATTATGTCTGGTGTCAGAAGGTGGGCAGAAGGCTGGTGGGCAGAAGGCTAGGCAATCAAGGACATGGGTAGATAGATGGAGGAGAAATCAAAAATAATAAATAAAAAGTTTTATGGAGATGTGCAAAAGTTGGAGAAAGTCAGATATGTGTGTGTGTGTGTGTGTGTGTGTGTTTTGACGTGTGATGAAATAAGAAAATAAATAAAAGGTCTGTAGCATAGGGAGAGGGATGTAAAAGTGCTAAAAAGTCATGTAGGGTGTGTGTGTGTGGGGGTCATGAGTGAGTTCAGAGTTGGGAAATGTTTGAGAGTGCTGAGGAGTGAATGTGTGCAAAGTCAGTATAGTGTGAGTTCAGAGTTCAGGCTTCTAGCTAGCAGTGCAATAAAGTCTCTGAGTGGTGGGTGCAAGGTTTTGCATGACTTTTAGTTTGCGAGCTCGCCTGTGTTAGACCAAAGTTTGCATAGTGCTGCTATAATCTAAGCAATTGTAGCAAGCCATTGTGTCATATTGGCAATGGCATCCTATAGGCCTAATGTGTTCTGTGTAGCAAGGTAACCTGCCATTTAGTTAAACAATTTAAACGGGGTATATGTGTTTAATGGTAAAGGCCCTGACCTATCCGACTGAGAAAAACATCTGGTGTAGGTATTGACTTCCAAAAGTTATTAAAAAAACAGGGAGAAAGGAGAATAATGTCAGAAGTTATCAGATGAAGGGGGCGCTTGTGGTTGAACTTGGTACTGCGTCTCCCTCACCCAACTAATGTAGATTAGTCATTTCTCGAAATATCGCACATTTTCTTGTGGTCCAAGTCCTGCCCTATATGCCTTTGCATCTTAGACGCATTTTGATGAGCTTTTCTGTTGTTTAGACACGGCTACAATCACGTAAGATATCCAAAGTGCATAATACTCCATTGTACTTCATACACTGAGTCTCACCAATATGGCCGCGCGTGCTGGGTTACCATGGTTACCGGCCAGAACGTGACGTCCGTGCAAATCCCTAATGTAGACTATGGACATAGTTCCACACAATAGAACACTGTCTGTGAGAGGAAGAAAATAACCTAACTAAAACTACCTGTTTCATGATGTCTAGACAATTGGCTGCCTGTCCTTTCAGTCTGATCCAGGGAAATAAAGCTACCCATTCAGATTGCCCACCACAACAAAAAGAACCTGCTCTCCCAGGCTTTGACCAGTACTGTGTTCTCTTGCATCCTGTCACACTGTTCCCTCATGGGTTTTTAATGTCTGCAAAAGAAATCAGTGCTCCCCCCCGTTGTTGCAGTGCTGCCTTTGTAGTGGAAATGAGTGGAGTATCCTAGTGCGATCCCAAATGCTGAGATGCACCATGGAGAGTTGAGCTCATTGTCTCACACAACTTTCTGCTGTGTTCATCCCAGCAGAGCCAGCTAGGTCAAACACAGACCAAAAACTAAAATTAACTCCACTCCAAAAACTTTCTGGGCAGATTTGTTCTACTTTAGGGATATCCTAGAGTTGGTGTGGTGTTTGAGTGTGTGTGTTGCCAGCACTCTTTCAACACATTGTAACTTTTGCCTCTTTTGACTTTCTCCAACTTATCTTTATGATTATTTCTACATTCCCCTGTTTGGCGGTAGATAAGCAAAGAAGGACCACTAAAATACTACAACACCAAAGCTGTTCTAATTTTGAGCAAAGGTCAAGAATAGAAACCTGACACGTGTTCACTATTGCCTTGTGTCGCATCCTTGTCAGGATGAATAGGGTGTCCACTCTAAGCATTTCCTCCTCTCTCCGTCCAGAATATCGCTGCACAGGACGGGAGCGAGTACGGCGACAGCGGCATCGATGGCGTGGCGGCCGACGTGGACCTGCAGTCGCGCCGCTGCAAGACCATGTCGGCCTCCTTCTCCGTCTACTCAGCGGCCAGCAGCTCCATGTTCGCCGGCAGCGACAGCGGGAGCAGCAGCGGCGGTGGCGGAGGCGGAGGGGGCAGCGGCGGGAGTGGGCGATCGCACGGCGCCGACACCCTCCTGGGCGTCTACGAGAACTTCCGCCAGGAGCTGGACATGAGCTCGCGTCAGACGCGCGACATCCTGGAGGAGGCCGGCTCGGCGGGGAGCGACGAGCGGAGCAGCGGCACGCTCAGTTCCATCTACCAGTCGGACGCTGCGCTCCTCAACGCTGCCCAGGGCACGGTCCGCAAGGCCGGCGCGCTCTCCGTAAAGAACTTCCTGGTGCACAAGAAGAACAAGAAGGTGGAGCTGGCGGCACGACGCAAGTGGAAGCGCTACTGGGTCTCCTTGAAAGGTGTGTGTGTGTGTGTTTGTGTGTGTGTGTGTGTGTGTGTGTGTTTGTGTGTGTGTGTGAAATGTATATATTTCCACCATACTCATACTTTTTTCTATTGTATTTTGTCTTTGTAAAACAATCCCTCATTGTGTTTCCTCAGCGTGTATATCATTTCTGTTTTAAACTGCCAAAAAAAGACTACATAGCTCAGAACAAATTAGATTTGTCTTGCTGGACCTGAAGGTCAAGTTGTGGTCTAAAAATGAAAATGTTCACGCCGCACTGCCAGACGTAGAAACAAACTTCACAAGCTTCATGCACCTGTGTCCACTTCCCTTCTCCCTTAACACACTCTAATCACATCAACATGGCCGCAGTCCTCTCAGCTCGAGAGCCTTTGATTCACCGTCCCTTAGTGGTTCATGCACTTCCTCAACTCTGTTCGGTTGAAATCTAATTTTATCTCCAACTCCCAATTAAATCACATCTCAGCTACTTAAACTGTAATGGACTACGACTACCACTCGTGGAGGGGCAAAGAAAGGGACAACATCTATGGCATTCCTGCTTATGCTTTCATGCCAAATCTATAATCAAATTATTCTCTGTGCATATCTGCAGACCTTGTGCTGTCTATTTCAGCTAATCTGACTTGACCCCTCTGCTTCAAATCAAATCATTGGCACCACTCAGTCCGCTCTGTTCTACTCCTTGAGTGGTCATTTCATCTGTCACAGGAGGGCCGAGATGAATTGACACGCTTTCAAAAATTCACCTCTATCTGTAATTTTGTGCGACCTATCAGGGTGTTTTCTTGCCTCATGTTTGGTAAACAAAAGGAAGTCTGGTGTTTATTGATTATTGTTTATAGGATCCCCATTAGCTGGGGCATAAGTCCTAGCTATTCTTCCTGGGGTCAGACAAGCTTGTGTGATGTAATATTCAAACTCACAACGCTATTTGCATGACTGTTTTTCTGTGGAAGCATTGAGTAGGTGTCTTAGTATTTTTTTTTTTGACTTGATACCTAATACCACCATTTCTGTTTTCCAGGTTGCACTCTCTTCTTCTATGAGACAGACGGACGGTCGGGGATCGACCATAACAGCATTCCCAAGCACGCCGTATGGGTGGAGAACAGCATTGTGCAGGCTGTTCCGGAACATCCAAAGAAGGACTTTGTGTTCTGTCTCAGCAATGCCCTGGGAGACGGCTTCCTCTTTCAGGTGTGTGCGCCTGATTCTCTAAGTGGGCCACATAATATATCTATCTAAACAGCACTCTGGCCCAAACCACATTATGTTGGCGCCCCTACCGTAGACTTCTATATACCGTAGATACTAATCATAGATACATTATACACATATGCTTGCTCAAGGAATACAAAAAACATGCAGTTAACTTAGTTGTGCTGCCTCATGGAGACAGGTAGATGCAATACTTCACTTATTGCTTTTATATAATGCCCCTTTCTTGGTCCTGTAATATTACATCACTGTCAGGAATGATGTATGTGCTGTAATCACATACAGTGCAGCAGTATGAGCATGGATATGAAAACATGAAAAAGAAACATAGCACAGTGCAAATGTGTTCTATTCACCTCATTCATTGTGGAAAGTATTGTAGATATTCTGCATTTAATATGCATTGGCACATTAAGTACCACGTCTCCAGGCCAGATAGATACTCTTTATGTATGTAACCTTTATAATAGATATTGCTGTTCATTGTTCAGCCTTTTGTTCTCTTGTCTTCCTTAAAGGGCACATCATAACGTTTTCATGGGTGATCTATTGCTCTTTCAACCCCATTGAGCATTCAAATGAAATCAGTGAAATTATGTCCCTGTGCATACGCTGTACTGTATGAAAGGATATCATGGTCATTGACTTTCTAATGAAGGGGGGAATCCATTGGAACCAAGCAAAAGAAAATGACATACATTGTGATTATCATTGGTTGGCTAACCTCACTTGGTTCAAAAACATCATTGATGGATCCTTTTCCCTATGGTGACACCTCTATAAACCCTCCCCAGCTTGTGAACTTCCTGCTTGTGAGACTTACTAAATATTTTGCATTATTCTTGTGGTAGGCCAGAGGCTTATGTAGCAGATTTGGTAATCAGTCTTTCTTTGTGATTGATTTTAATTTTCTGTGCGTGTGTTTGTGTGTGTGTGTGTGTGTGTGTGTGTGCGTGTTTTTTTCTCAGACGTCGGGTCAGACGGAGTTGGAGAACTGGATCACGGCGATCCACTCGGCGTGCGCGGGCGCCGTCGCGCGGCAGCACCATCGCGAGGACACGGTGCGGCTGCTCCGCGGCGAGATCAAGAAGCTGGAGCAGAAGATCGACATGGACGAGAAGATGAAGAAGATGGGCGAGATGCAGCTGTCCGCCGTCACCGACACCAAGAAGAGGAAGACCATCCTGGAGCAGGTCAGAGTGCAGGAGAGTGTGTGTGTATAGGTGTGGTGGTGGGGTAGCATGTGTGTGTGGAAGTGTGTGGAAGTGTGTGTGTGTGTGTGTGTGTGTGTGTGTGTGTGTGGTGTGTGTGTGTGTGTGTGTGTGTGTGGAAGTGTGTGTGTGTGTGTGTGTGTGTGTGTGAGAGAGACGGCTGGAAGTGTGTGTGTGTGTGTGTGTGTGTGTGAGAGAGAGAGACGGCTGGAGCCTGGGACATGAGGGGAAGAGCGTGAGAACCTCCTAACTCATCTGTTCCTATATTCAAGAAAATGTAAAGGTCAATTTCTCATGCTTTCCACTGAGTTGAGGAACAACTCCTTTACTGTCTCTTTGTATACTGATCGTTGTTGTTGTTTTAATCTCTTTGCATGTTCCATGACATTCCTCTGGGCACCATAGTGCACTTTCCCTACAATTTGTCATGTTGTCACGGTGGGTGCACTTTAGAACAAAACATCTTTGCAAAACACATCCATTAAACGTCAAGGAAAAGCCTCATCTGGATGAATGACTGTGCACGTGAAATCCAGCCCGAGGCTGTTTGAGTAGCGATGCTTGCTTGAATAGAGCATGTCAGTTATGCCACCGAAAGGCCGACGTGTTTTGAACAGAATGCTGAGCACAGGTGCACACTCGCACTCACACTCCCGGTGCACTAGCATTCTCTAGCAGTGCACACAAGGGCTTAAATGGGTGTGGTGGGGACTAGAAGGCACACTCATGTTACATAAGAACAATCCACAGGCCTTCGCTAGGATCAAAGCAGCTTCGTGGTCGATAGAAACAAAACATCAATTCAACAGACTTCAATAACGGGGCCTTCAAAAAAAAGTGAGACTCCTGCATTTTTGAGGAGTTTTGAAAGAGCAGTTAATACCTTTAGATTGTGGTCTCCACTGTGGCTCTGGAGTTTGTGCTGGTGCTCCAGGTGCCCGTCTAATGGCCCACCATTCACTTTCCTAATCTCCGGGAGATCCGGTGTATTTAGATAATGACTGCGTTAAAGCTGTGTGTTGTGTGTTTCCTCAGGGCTAAGGCATGTTCAGAGCTGTTGGCTTGTGTGATTATGTCTCTGCTCCGTGTGTGTGAGAGCTTGCGTGCTTGTGTCTTTAAAGGTGTGCTTATGCTGTGTGAGTGGGAGTGAATGCAGGATGTTTGCGTGTTTGTTGTTTTGTACTCACGTGTAAATGTTTTTATCTGAGCAAAAGTGTGTGTGTGTGTGTATGTGTGTGTGTGTTTTCACCATGGGACATTCTGACATCATTACAGTGGAGGTGTATCCTCCTCTTCTATTTCTAAAACAGGGCTTGGGTCACAGCAGTCTGTGGGAGGGCTGCTGAGTAATGCGTTTGTGTGTCCCACTCTGTTCACCTCTCCTCCACTCTAGAGTATGAAGTATACCATGTGCTGTGATTGACGGCACCGATGGTATTGATGACTAAATACGCATGGTGCACATCTTGGAGCACAAAGCACAGTGCCAGTGTTGCCTCATGGGAGTTGTTCTCGTGACAGTTTTGTTTTGCTCCTTTGCTTATCTTTTTTCCCCCCTCGTTTTTCTGCAGATCTTCCTGTGGGAGCAGAACCTGGAGCGGTTCCACGTGGATCTGTTCCGGTTCCGCTGCTACCTCGCCAGCCTGCAGGGGGGCGAGCTGCCCAATCCTAAAC